>NC_092337.1:291560625-291870000 GCF_046630445.1 Rutidosis leptorrhynchoides | reverse complement strand
TCTGGAACTTTCTGAACTTTTGTCTACAAGCCGGCGGCTTCATTTTATTTTCTGCAACTCTTAACTGTTTTTGATCCTGTTTAATACATAACCTAAACAAAAACATTAGAAATACCTTTTTCCCCATTTTTACCCATTTTGGTGCGTTCACTTATAAAAACGGCTTTAAAATAGTAAGATAACTCTTTAAAATGTTATCAAAATTCTGTATAATTTAGGAGTTATCATGATGCTTGCTTCCACCTACTCTAGAGAAAAAGTCTTACTCGCCATAAAAAGATCAATGGATGAGCCCAGAGGATGCATCATGGAAACATCCATGGGAAAATTACCAAGAGGTAAGACAGTCATCAACTTCGTGTTACGGAAACACCAGGGAAGAGAGGAAACAACCATGAGTACACGTACAGAAGAATTCGATGGCGAGTCGGAAGTTACCTCACCAAATTCGCAGCCCTTGGTGAAACATCATCCAGGTAAGTATGGACCAACGTATCGAATAAAAATGAAGAGCAAGGCTAAAATCAGAGCACTATCAGATGGTCTGAGGCTTGCGAGGGAAATAGAAGCACGTCACTTCTATACACCGGCTAATGAACATGCCATAAAAAATTAGAAGGATATGAACAACCCAATTAAGGAAAATGATGAGAAAGGAAAACCTATTCTGCACAACTAAAGGAATAACGGTTGTTCAAAGATCCTACATTAGAATCCAGTCTATGCTTATGATTATTTTGTAGTTGAAGTGAATGTAAAATGTAGTTGAAGTGTATAAACTTCCTACCAAGAAAACTTAATACACTTCCTACATGTTTTGATAAATGTTTTCACACCGAATCCAACCTGAACATTATGAAGTGTATCACTAATAATGAAGTAGAAAGAAAAATACTAGGAAAGAAGCAAAAGCTTCAAAATATGAAAGAAGCAAAAGCTTCAAAATATACTGAGGTTAAAATTCACGAAATAAGGAATAACCTGTGAATAAGTAACCCAATGGAGTACACAAAAGCTATGTCTTTACACTAGCTATGATTAGGGATGCAAAGCATATCCCTAAAATATTACCAAGGATTCCCCAGTAAAGGGAATACCAACCATATACACCTGTGATCATAAATACTAAAAACCTACAAGAAGGGAGGGGTAAATAAACCCAACCTGACAAGTAAAAATACCATGGTAAAGATCTAAGGATATAAAAGATCACGAAGAGACATCTTCGTGATTACTAAAACAAGGGATACGAAAGTACCCTTCTACCAATTAAGGATTCCCATCCGAAGGGAATCCAAATAAAAGATCACGAAGAGACATCTTCGTGATTACTAAAACAAGGGATACGAAACTACCCTTGTACCAATTAAGGATTTCCATCCGAAGGGAATGCAAATAAAAGATCACGAAGAAACATCTTCATGATTACTAAAATAAAGGATACAAAAGTACCCTTGTACCAATTAAGGATTCCCATCCGAAGGGAATCCAAATAAAAGATTGCGAAGAGACATCTTCGTGATTGCTAAAACAAGGGATACAATAGTACCCTTGTACCAATTAAGGATTCCTATTCGAAGGGAATCTAAATAAAAGATCACAAAAAACATCTTCGTGATTAGTAAAACAGGGATAAGCAAGTACCCTTATACTAATTAAGGATTCCCATCTGATGGGAATCCAAATAAAGATCGCGAAGAGACATCTTCGTGATTACTAAAACAAGTGATACGAAAATACCCTTGCACTAATTAAGGATTCCCATCCGAAGGGAATCCAAATAAAAGATCACGAAGAGAAATCTTCGTGATTACTAAAACAAGGGATATGAAAGTACCCTTGTACCAGTTAAGGATTCCCATTCAAAGGGAATCCAAATAAAAGATCACGAAGAGACTTCTTCGTGAACATTAAAACAACGGATACGAAAGTACCCTTGTACCAATTAAGGATTTCCATCCGAAGTGAATCCAAATAAAAAGATCCCGAAGAAATACATTCAAGAGATGCGTAAGCACCCTTGGAGAAACTAAATAAAGAATCCCCATTTGGAAGAAATCAGATATAAAAATACGAACTATGAAAGCATAAAAATTCATCCACAGAAGCATAAAAGGTGCCTAGCAGCCAAGAGATCACATTACAAACATTATCAAAAGGGCAACAAAGCCTACAATACATATACACCCAACATAAAAGAGAACATTGTTTTAAGGCACTCGCGCTATTACACAACCACATAAATTTTAATAACCACCAAGCAACAGGTGAGATAGACTACTCGGGAGTGGCGGAATGAGTCTCAGGGTCAACAGCAGGAACGTTGGGAGCATTTTTAACTACCTCGAGAGGAACATGCATAACCTTTGCCATCATAGCAAGAAGCTGCGTAGGTTTAGTCTCGACTTTAGCGGACACTTCTTGAACAAAGGGCAGTTCGGATTGCTCAAGCTTCTCACAAGCCTCACCTAAGAGAGAACCCCCAAGGTCAGTGTACTCGGGATGATCCTCCAAATTTACTTTCCCTTTGACCGCTAACTCCTTCAAAAACTTACTTCGTTCATCCAACCTCTCCGCCAAAACAACATCAGATAAAAGGGAAGTCAAATCAGCACTTTTGATAAGCTGACTGCAAACATGTAACCAATTCACCACTAGCAGTCAAACTATCGACCTTCGCACGAAGTACTGAATTCTGCTAACCCAAAGTAACCAATTCACCAGCTCTAGCTTTAACTGATTTTGGAGACTCAAAACCTCCTCCCTAGCTGATTTCAGTTCCTCCTGATAAGATGGAGATAACAACAGCTCTTCCTCTAACTGTTTCACAGGAGCACCCTTTAAAGCACTGATACGCCTTAACTTGTCAATATGTAAGATGCATTTCCTAAGCTGAACAGTAACCAAATAATTCAAAGATAAAGACCGATACTGCAAGAAATCATGGGCATCAAGATACTTTTTCATGTCACTAGCAAATAAAACTCCCCACTTGTCCAGGACAAGTGTACCAATGAGATCCATACAATCGGTAGAAGAAGGTACATCAAGAAAAAGAGAATGATCTATAGATAAAATGATATATAAACAAATCTCTTAATATAAGATAAAAGAAGTGAAGAGGAATCTATTTATGAAGATGATAAGATATAGGAAATACCTGATAGATTATTATCAGCAGTCCCCTCGCTAGAATCAACAACTTTAACAAGCTCTTCGTTAACATTCTGACCCACCAAACTAGAATCAAGCTTCAAATTCTTTGCAATAGAAACATAAGGGAGGGCCTCTTTCTTCAAACTAACCCTACTTCTGTTTCTGCTAGATACCCTCGCCTCAACACCCTTAAAGGCAACATAGACTAATGGATCATCACCTGAAGCACTAACACTGGCAGTGCCAATCTTCAAAATACCCTTACCCTTAAGCTTCGGCTTCAAAGAAGCAACATTGCCAGTTACGATCGTAGGTTTACTATGAGCCTCCATGAAACCTGAACAAGTAGGAGACCCAACATCTTTCGCAACATGGGAAATATATTGGGCAGCCATAGTCATTTCTTTAAGGCCATGGGATTTAACAGCATTTCTCAAAGACATCTCTCAAAATAAAAATATGAAAAGTTAGAAGGATAAAAAAAAATCAACCATGGTAAGGTAATGACACATACCCTTCTCCCTACACAAAATCATAGGATTCTTCTGGCCCTGCCTCCCAACTCAGTGCCATACCAAGTTTAAACAAGATGGCATTTGGATACGAATAGGCAAGAATAGGGTGATTACATATCCTTATAAACAAAGGATCATTGGCAAAACCATCAGGAATAGGATCCCGAAATTCATGAGGCACTATTGCCCTTTCCTTATCATAAATAGAAGGGAATTTTAAAGGATGAGAGAAAGATTTTTTCAAGAAAACAAAGGAGGATTTCTGTTGAGTCCCCAAAATAATTAAGGATTTAATTATAACAAAACAACAATTATGTAGACTAAAATGTTATGTTCAACCAATAAAGTTTTATTTATGTATAGACAGCATTTACTGCTGTGTTGAGTGTTCTAGTATGTTGCATGGTCTACTAGCACAAGGTAGACAATATTCTTCATTTAGCATAGGATGAGTGCCCAGCAAATTATAAAGATCAAGTGAATCAGTATAGAAAAACCAGCATAGCTGGTAGCAGCATACAACACTTAGACAGCTATGCTCCATTACAAGCATAGTAGTTTCCTGAGTGGTCTACATCAATGGTACTATTCAACAGAAGTCAAAGACAAAGTTGAACAGAAAAGAACACATGTCGGCGGCTGACAAGTGACCTTACAAGATCACGTGGGAATGCAGAAGCTTAACGCATGTGCATACATGTGTAATTCTTTGTCAACGCCTATGGAACACAACATTCTATTTGTTTATTCAAATAGTGGTGCCAAATCGAATTGGGGTGTTCCTGCAAATAGCTACCAAAGAGGAAAGAAGAGAGCACGCCCTCTGATGCAGTTGTCCCCAAAAGTACAGACATCCTATGTACCAATAGACAACAGATCAATTACACGCATAATAAGTCTACTATAAATAGAAGTATTCACTATTGTAATATTTAGTGGTGTAGGTTTATTTAAATAGAGTCTAAATGTGTAATAGCTTAAGAAATTCTCTCTAGCTATAACTTAGGTGTAATCTGTATTTAACCAATAGTTATTTCGCCAAGAACAGTTATGATTCTTTGTGATTCATATCAATAAAGAATAACCTTGAAAATTACTCCTGACTCTTATTTAAATTGCATGCTTGAATACTAAACTGTTATATCACTTAAGATAATTAAAAGAATTGTATTCACTCCCTCTACAATACTCCTATTGTTAATCAAGGGACCAACAACTGGTATCAGAGCTTCAATCTTGATAATTTCATATATTGGATCTGAATTCTCTCATGGCTGCATACTCTAACCAACTTACCTTGAAAATGGTTCTTCCAATAGACCACCCAAATTTGATGAAGATGAATATGAAACCTGGGAAGCTAGGTTCATGTTCCACCTTAAGTCTATTGACCTACTCCTGCCTGGAATTGCCACAAATGGTCCATTCATCTCTACTAAAACACTTGATAGTATTCCTGCTACATCAAATACTCTTGATATCCCTGGTAGAGAAGTTATTTTTCAACCCATCTGGATGGGTGGAGGAGGATAAGCGTCGTATTGGACTTGACCCTAAGATCAAAACCATGATAGCTATAACTTTACCTAACCGTATGTTCAAACTGATTAAGGGAAAACCTACTACTAAGGCCATTTTAGACTATCTTGATGTTATATATGGTGGTAAGGATGAGGTTAGGCAAAACAAGATCATTACTTTGAAAAGAGAATATGACATGTTCTTTGTCTATAAGATTGAGACCCTTAAGCAAACCTTCATTAGGTTTAACTCCTTAGTTGCTGACCTGGATACCTTGAAAATCAAGTATACTGATTTTGAACTGGTCAACAAATTCATTGACTAACTGCCTGCTAAATGGAAACCTATTACTGACCCATTAAGAACCACACAGACCTTAAAGAACTTTGACATGTCATCTCTGTATTGTACATTTTGGAACCATGAGAAGGTAGAAGCCAAACTCGAACTTAATTTTAAAAAAATATTTAAGTCTGCCCCCACCACTTCAAATTTTTAAAGTCGGATGATACTACTCTTGTTGCTGCTGCTAAAAAAGAAAGCTCGAAAAACTTTATTGTTTCAAAAGCTGATGGCAAAAGAAGAGGCAGCTGAAGATGATGAAGGTAGTTGTATTGGGTTAAGGGAAAACAGTGATGATGAGGATGTTGAAGGATTTGCTGAAGGTATGGCTTTGCTGGCTAGGAAGTTCAAGAAATTTAACCGTAGTAGGACCAGTAAGCCATAAAAAGTGAGTAAGAAACCAAGTGCTAGGTATGGTCATAAATCAGTTAAGGGCCCCAAATCTGAGTGTTACAACTGTGGGAAGGTAGGAGACTTTGCATCTGAGTGCATGTCCAGAAAAGTACAAGAACAAGTACAAGGCAATGAATGCCCAAATGAAGGAGAACTCAAAGGCTGATATAAGAAGGAAAAGAAACCAGTAAAAGCGCTAGTTACTGAACATCATGACTGGGATAAACCAGCTCATCTTCATCTTCTGATAGTGAAATTGATGAGGATTGTGCTGGTTATGCTACTGGTAAAAAGCTGTGCTTGATGGCCAGAGAAGTTGAGGAGTTTAATGAGGAAGATAATGGTAGTACATTTTTGGCTGATATGAGGGAAGCTGATCTTAAAAAGGATTCACCTCTATGGAAATCTGAAATGTTGTATAAGGTTGATAATTTTCGTACTTATACTGATGATGAAAAGGCTGAAATGTTTGACTACCTACGAATTGACTTAAGCAGAGGCAGCAAACGTGAAGAAGTTTTCAAAACTAAAATTAAATCTTTAAATGAAAAACTTAAATGCAAATCTGATGAAATTAAGATCTTAAAAGATGAAATTTCTAAACTTGAAAAAAAAAATTATGCTTTAAAATCTCTTCACTCAGATGCAGCAGTAGTTCAGAACCAGCTTACAGACCTTAAAAAGGTGGTAGCCTCTTGGTGTACATCTGCTCAACGCACAGCTAAGTGCATTAGTGAGTAGGTGCCTGCCCAAGTTGAGGCATTCTTTGCTGGTGACTATTTTGCTGCTGCTTATGCTGAAGTCGCTTTCATGGACCATGTTCTTGAAAGTGATCCTAATGCGTTTTTGCCAAATACCTTTACTAAGATAGATAATGGTAATAAGGTCTTCACGAATAAGTTTGTGAGATCTACAGCTAACCCACCACCTACCATGAAAGAGATTTTGGAGGATGAAGAAAGAGCAAGAAAAGTCAGTACCTCAATTGATGAGACTACTGACCCCTCAAGCATTTACTACATGACTATAAAATAAAGACGTATTAAAAAGGAAATCACTGAAAAATAATCGAAGAAAATTAAAATCAACTGATTCCTCTTCATGTTCAAGTTCCACCAATACTGAGCCAGCTGATGAAAATCGTACTGGTCAACCAGTAACTGCAGATAAGCCAGTAAAATGCAACACTGGCAAGTTTAAAGCAGCAATTAAAATTCATACTAGTCAACCAGTATCAATAGAAAGCCAGTAACTTCCCACACTGGCTCGTCAATTGACAAAGGCAAAGTAGTATACCATGATTATGGTATTGGTTCAAAGAAGAAAGATGCCCATAAGGGAAAAGCTAAAGTGGAGAAAATTATGGACTCATGTGATGGTCTATCTATCACTGAGATAATGACTATCAAGCTAGACCAGATTATTCAGGCTGTATCCCAAAGTCAGCCTGAATTTACTGCACCCATCAGATCTGTGTACGACCAGTCACCAAGACCAAAAGTGAGAAAATGCTACAAGTGTGGCAGCAAGAATCACTTAGCTAACCAGTGTACTCAAACCCATACCCCCTCTGCTACTGCTTCCTCAAGCAGACCAGCAGAAAGGAAGAGATCATCATAAATGAACCTTCCAGAACCCATCCTCGAATGGGTTCCAAAAAGAACTAATCTCTTAGCCACTGTGCAGGGCATTCAAAACAATCAAATCTGGTATCTCGACAGTGGATGCTCGAGACATATGACCAGATGCAAGTCCCTGCTGATGGACTATCAAGAAAAAGATGGTCTAGTTATTTCATATGGAGATAATTCATTGGGTTACACAAAGGGTTTTGGTACTTTAACAAATAGGAATGTTACATTTTCTAATGTGGCATATGTAGTTGGGCTTAAACACGATTTACTCAGCATAAGCCAACTGACAAACAAAAGAAAGATAGTCCAATTCAGAAGGAAAATTGGTACTATTTTTGATAAGACGGGGAAGCCACTGCTGATAGCAAAGAGACATGAGAATATGTATCAAATTGACATGAACACAACAGTCACAACAACTGATACTTGTTTCTATTCAAAGACAGCTGACAACCTCAAGTGGTTATGGCACAAGAGACTCTCACATCTCAACTTTAAAGATATTCACAAACTCTCAAGTAAAAGTTTAGTGTCTGGGCTACCCACCTTGTCTTATGTAAAGGACATATTGTGTCATGATTGTGAAAAAAGGAAGCATCACCATGCATCATTCAAGTCAAAGTATATTTCTTCTGTTGAGAAACCATTTCACTTACTTCATATTGATCTTTTTGGTCCTATTAATATGGCCACCTGTAGTGGGAAGAAGTATACACTGGTTACTTTTTATTAATATTCCAGATACACTTGGGTATTCTTTTTGAAGCAAAAGAGTGAAGCTGCTGGTGAAATTATCAATTTTTATTAAAAGAATGAAGTTATTGAATGGAAATTGGTGAAGCAGCTAAGAAGTAATCATGGTACAGAATTCAGAAATACAACATTGGAAGAATTTTGTGCTGACAAATGCATTTCACAAAACTTTTCTGCTGTGAGAACACATCAAAAAAATGGTGTTGCAGAAAGAAGAAACAGAACTCTCATTGAAGCAACAAGATCTATGTTGGATGAGTCTGGGTTGAGGAATTCATACTGGGCAGAAGCTGTGAATACTGCATGTATTCCCCAGAATAGATCTTTAATATTGAAAAGACATCAGAAACCTGCTTATGAAGTTCTCAAAGGAAGAATACCCTCAATTTCATTTCTTCATGTATTTGGCACTCACTGTTACATTCTAAACAACAGGGACCAGTTGGGCAAGTTTGATACCAAAGCTGATGAAGGAATATTTCTTGAATATTCTAACATGTCAAAGGCATATAGGGTCTACAACAAAAGAAGGGGTTATTTTGAAAATCCATTAATGTTACATTTAATGAAACTATCCCCACCTTATCTACTTGTCAAGAAGATGAGGAGTTACTGTTTGAAGAGCCGACTCAGCAAGCTCTTGAAGATGAAGAAGAACCAGCAGCAATTCCCTCACCAATCCATGTTGTTGGGTTCTTTGAAGATGAGATGGACTACTCTGTTCCATCTGTGTCTAAACCTAGTGGACCTACTGGCTCTACTGAATTACTACAACTTGAACAGAGGTCTACCAGTTATAAAGGATCACAAGCTGATACTAGTTCCACTAATAATGAATAGCAGTCTGCTATTGCTGTACATACTGATGAACCTGCTGATGATCAAGATGTTGTGTGTTCCACGGAAAGCTCACCTGTTCATAACACTAGATGGACAAGGGAGCATCCAATTAAGCAAGTTATTGGTAATCTGGATAGTGGTGTTAAAACAAGAAGACATGCAACCAACAACTTTTGTATGCATGTTAATTTTGTGTCAACCATTGAACCTACTTGTCCTGAAGAAGCAATGAAAGATCCTAGCTAGGCAGGAGCTAAGCAAGAAGAAATCTCCCAGTTTGATAGGAATAAAGTATGGACATTTGCAACAACCTGAATTTTTTGACTTTTAATTATATTCATTACTTTCACGAAACTGCGTATTTGTGCGTACTGATTTAGACTATATTATGGGATCATTAATTACGTTAATTACTTTCGTTAATGTCTTACAACGTGTTTTTATGTACTTAGTTACTTAACATGATCCTTGATTGCATTTATGACCGTTAGTGTCACTTATTGTTCAAAACGAGCTACGTACTTAGTATACGTTAAACTTTTGTCATAATTGGAATATTATGACTACGTAAACTTAATTGTTATTTATTATGACAATTACTTGGCTTGATGGTTTATTAATTATGCTTAGTGTTTACTAATGCTCACTAGTAGCCTTATTGGACTTAACACCTTATTAGACCTAGTTAATTAAACGCCCAACCTACTCAACTTAATGGACTAGTTAGTGGGCTAGTTAATGGACTTGTTAATCCATTAATACATGAGATAAACCCACTTAATATTAAGACAAGATTACTAGCATGCTTGTGTACAATACTTAAACATTTTAACTTAATATCCCATGCCACCCAACATGTACCTACACAACCATGTACCACCACCCATGAAAAGCAAATGGTCCCCCCTTTTGCTCCCAAAACCGTTGGCACCCTCACCACCCCACCACCACTTTGTTTTTTTAAAACTCTCATTCCATCCTTATTTCATTTCATTCAAACACACACACACACACACACATATTCTCTCAAATCTTTCTCTAGTTTTCTCTCAAATACTTGAAGAACTTGTAAGTGTTCTTGATCTTTTTTTCTTCTTTTCTTCATCATTTTCGTTCATCAAGAGTTGTGTTTTATTTATTTGGTTCAAGTGTTGAAACTAAGAAATTGATGTAACTTTGGTTCATCACCTTGCTCAAACTCTCACATGAGTTGTGTTTTATTTCTTAGTCTTGAATTTGTGTGTTGATGGTTAAACCTTGGTTAAAGTGATGCTAAAACATCAAGAGTTGTACACTTGAGGCTTATACGCATCAAGGATGAGAACCACGATGAGCATCAAACACCAAGAAACCCACTGGAGCACTTGTTTGCTAATTTTCAGGGTCTGATCAGACCCCTGGGCTTCTGGAAAAGTTGATTTCCAGATAGTTTGGTTCGAGTAGATGACTTTTCGTTTAAGACTCACCTAAATCCGATATACGGTTTAGGATTTATAGCCTCCCGAAAGTCACTACGCCCTTGTAACGACGTGCTGAAAATTCTGACCTACTTGCGTGAAATGTCCCGTTCATATTGATTATAAATGTTTCATATTAATTGATTTCGTTGCAAGGTTTTGACCTCTATATGAGACGTTTTTCAAAGACTGCATTCAATTTTTAAAACAACCCATAACCTTTATTTTTATCGATAAAGGTTTAAAAACATTCCAAAGATTATTAAATAATGATAATCTAAAATATAGCGTTTTCACACGACCATTACATAATGGTTTATAATAATATTACACAACAAATTAAGTCTTTGAATGCAATTTTTAAACAATATTATACAAGCATGCAGACTCCAATCCTCTCTTTATTTAGCATGCAACAGCGGAAGCTATTAATAATCACCTGAGCATAAACATGCTTTAAACGTCACAAAAATGTTGGTGAGTTATAGGTTTAACCTATATATTTATCAAATTGTAATAATAAACCACAAGATTTCATCTTTCAATAACATGCAATCTGCATAAAAATCATTCATATGGTGAACACCTGGTAACCGACATTAACAAGATGCATATAGAATATCCCCATCATTCCGGGACATCCTTCGGACATGATAATTTCGAAGTACTAAAGCATCCGCAACAATAGATGGGGCTTGTTGGGTCCAATAGATCTATCTTTAGGATTCGCGTCAATTAGGGGCCAGTTTCCTAATTCTTAGATTACCAGGCTAAAAGGGGCATATTCGGTTTCGATCCATTCAACCATATAATGTGGTTTCACGTACTTGTGCCTATTTTGTAAAACATTTATAAAACTGCATGTATTCTCATCCCAAAAATATTAGATTTTAAAAGTGGGACTAAAACTCACATTCACAGATTATCAATTCGTTGAGAATTAGACTTGGCCATGGGTTGATTCACGAACCTATAACATATATATATATATATATATATATATATATATATATATATATATATATCAAATTATGATCGAAATATAATTATACCATATTTTATTACATTTTAACGATTTAAATTTGTTAAGTTGATAGTCCAACGTTTGTAGTCCACAAATAATTGTCCACAGTTAGTAGTACAGAAATAAATCAATATACATTATCTCGAATTAATCCACGACCTAGTGCATACAAGTCTCAGACTTGATCACAACTCAAAGTATATATATTATTTTGGAATCAACCTCAACCCTGTATAGCTAACTCGATCATTACCGCATATAGAGTGTCTATGGTTGTTCCAAATAATATATATAGATGACGTTAATATGATATGTCAAAATATTGTATACGTGTCTATGGTCTATCAAGACATGTATAATACAATATAAACTAGTTAATTTATGGTTAGTATGGATTTGTTACAACTTTCACGTAGCTACAACAAGCAAAAATATCCAATTTTGTTTTACCCATAACTTCTTCGTTTTAAATCCGTTTTGAGTGAATCCAATTGCTATGGTTTCATAATGAACTAAAATTTATGAAACTAAACAGAAAAAGTATAAGTTTATAGTCGGAAATACAAGTTACAAGTCATTTTTGTAAGAGGTAGTCATTTCAGTCGAAAGAACGACGCCTCGATGACCATTTTGAAAAACATACTTCCACTTTGAGTTTAACCATGATTTTTGGATATAGTTTCATGTTCATAAGAAAAATAATTTTCCCAGAAGGACAACTTTTAAATTAAAGTTTATCATAGTTTTTAATTATCTAACCCAAAACAGCCCTTGGTTTCACTACGACGGCGTATGTCCGGTTTTACGGTGTTCTTCGTGTTTCCAGGTTTTAAATCATTAAGTTAGCATATCATATAGATATAGAACATGTATTTAGTTGATTTTAAAAGTTAAGTTAAAAGGATTAACTTTGTTTACGAACAAGTTTAGAATTAACTAAACTATGTTCTAGTGATTACAAGTTTAAATCTTCGAATAAGATAGTTATATATATATGAATCGAATAATATTATGAACATCATTACTACCTCAATTATAGTAGGTAAACCTACTGGAAGTGACAAGAAATGATCTAGCTTCAAAGGATCTTGGATGACTTGAATGTTCTTGAAGTAGAATCATGACACGAAAACAAGTTCAAGTAAGATTTTTACTCGAATTAAGATAGTTTATAGTTATAAAAATTGAATCAAAGTTTGAATATGAGTATTAAATTGAATAAGAAAGATAACCTACTATAAATAACAAAGGTTTCTTGATCTTAAATGATTGATTGGAATGGATTAGAAAGCTTGGAAGTAGACTTGTAAACTTGAAAGTGTTCTTGAAGTTTTCTTGAGTAGTTGTTTTGTAAGTTGATCTAGGTTAGAATTTATGAACTAGATTGATGTAGATTATGAAGAAAATGATGAAGAACACTTAGAACATAATGAGAGAACAATAGAGAGATCAATTTGATGTATGAAAGTTGAAAATGAAAGTGTGTTTGTGTGTGCTCTTTCACGTGAATGAATGGAGTCAATATAGGCTCCATTAGTTTGTTGTTTTGTTAGATATTTTATGCTAGTTGTCAAATGATGGTTCCCACATGTCTCGGTGACTCACAATGGCTGTTAAGAGCTGATCATTGAAGTCTATATACCAATAGTGTATACATATAGGAGTTGTGTATAGTACGAGTACGAATACAGGTGCATACGAGTAGAATTTTTGATGAAAATGAATGAGAATGTAATTGTAAGCATTTTTTTAAGTAGAAGTACTTTCGTATGTGTCATGAAGTCTTTCAAAAGTGTAACAATACATCTTAATACACCACATGTATATACATTTTAACTAAGTCGTTAAGTCATCGTTAGTCGTTACATGTAAGTGTTGTTTTGCAACCTTTAAGTTAATGATCTCATTTAATGTTTTATTATCATGATATTATGATGTATAAATATATCTTAATGTGATATATATACCTTAAAATGTCGTTACAATGATAGTCATAACATATATGTCTTGTTTCGAAATTCTTAAGTTAGTAGTCTTGTTTTACATATGTAGTTCATTGTTAACATACTTAATGATATATATAATTATCATTTCATCATGTCAAATATAGTGTAACAATATCTTAATATGATACATATGTATTTAGTAAGACGTTGTTATAACGATAATCGTTATATATATCATTTCGAGTTTCTTAACTTAGTAATCTCATTATTATGTATATAACTCATTGTTAATACACTTAATGAGATACTTACTCACCATAATATCATGTTAACTATATATATATATATATATATATATATATATATATATATATATATATATATATATATATATATATATATATATATATATATATATATATAGTTAACATGATATTATAACTCATTGTTAATATACTTAATGAGATACTTACTCACCATAATATCATGTTAACTATATATATATATATATATATATATATATATATATATATATATATATATATATATATATATATATATATATATATATATATATATATATATATATATATATATATATATATATATATATATCATATAGTTTTTACAAGTTTTAACGTTCGTGAATCGCCGGTCAACTTGGGTGGTCAATTGTCTACATGAAACCTATTTTAATTAATCAAGTCTTAACAAGTTTGATTGCTTAACATGTTGGAAACATTTAATCATGTAAATATAGTTTTCATTTAATATATAATCATGGAAAAGTTTGGGTCACTACATTGCGCTTGAACCGTCATCACGGTCAAACGACAACGAGTTAGGTTCTGAAAATTGGACAGCGGTTAGAGGACTCACATATGGAGCCTTGGCCACTGACCGCACTCATTTCAATTTGTATAGAGGTTGTAGCAGCTGAACGAAGTAAGCCTTTATTTTGATCTCTATTTTTGATTGAAAACTTACTTTACTTTTTACGTATGATGATGATGAATAATGATACTTAAGACTTAACTTACGTACTTTTAAACCCTTTGGAACGATTTACTGACTTAGTAACTTTTGACTTAGGTTGAGGACCTTTCGGACCGACTTACTTGCTTACTTATCTCGTATCGACTTTTACCGCACTTTCAATGTGAGTTATAGCTCCCTTTATTTACTTCAACTATTTTTGGGACTAAGAATACATGCGCTTTTTATGTTTTACTTACTAGGCACGATTACTTAAACTTTATATATGTGTGGGTGATATAACGGCATAAACTTTCCCCTTAGCTCAGTAATGTTTAGTCATTGGTTTTTGAACCGGTGAACTCGAATTTTAGATATGGATCCATAGGGTTTGACATCCCTACTCGGGCTAGTCGCGCTAGAATTTAACGGGAGTTTAATACTTCGTAAACTTACGCACTCGCCAAGTGTACTTTTAGGGGGTGATATTTATGTTAAGTTAGTTACCAAGTGCCATGGTATATACTTTCCATACTATTTTGAATACGAAATCTCGTGGCCTACATTACATTATTGTTACAATTAAACTATAGCTCACCAACATTCGTGTTGACTTTTTAAAGCATGTTATTTCTTAGGTACTTAGACGTTTGTCGCTTCCGCTGTATTAGACTCTCGGTGTTAGATTTCCGCTGCATTGCTTAGAGATGTCTCAGTTACGAAACTTTTACTTTGCATTTATAACTTATGTTACATTGAACAATGGATTTGTAATGACCTTTGTGTCACGTACTTATGTTAATGCTTTCTATTTGTAGAAGCACGTTATCCTTTGTAAAACGTTATCTTTCCATGAATGCAAACTTGTTTTAAAACAACATATAGTATTGTAACCGTGTAATGGACCTGTTGTTGATGATTCGTACACGTTAATTTTGTACGAGGAATCACATTTGGTATCAGAGCATCGGTTGTAGGGAATTAGTTTGCATTAGTGAGTCTTGACAGAGCCGAGTATGATTCACTAATAGGACTAATCCACAACTTGCTTGTTTACTCATTTCTGCAGAACTTGTTGCATGCTACTGCTTACTTTTACTGTTATGTGAACCTGCTATATGCTATTGTTTATTCTCGTTACTGCATGCTACTATCTGCTCTTGATTGCATGTTACTTTTGTTTGATACTGTTACGATTGCCATGCTATGTACTGCTAGGATGCTGTAGTGCCTGATTATGTGCTTGCTATATGTCTTACTGACATAGAAAAAGTTATTTTTTCCTTGTTCAGATGTCGGACATTCCGCCTATTATCATTGATTTGGAGAGTAACTCAGATTCATCTGCTACTTCGCTTACTATTGTTGCTGACTCACAGATCCCATCACCGCTACCCTCCGACGACTCTGGTGATTCGTCTTCTGGAGATAGTGGACTCGTGCTTGACCTAATGGACATCTCAGATGGAGACGAGGATCCCACGGAGATTCCAGCTCCACCCAGCCCTAGACTCCCGGGGCCACAGCACCATTCCGGTGGTACTGTGATCCCTGTGGGAGACGGAGACGGTCCCTTCCATAACGAGCATGGACATTGGTCCGGACGCACCGTTGACGGACGTGTCATACCGATTACACCTTGCAGATATCGACTCATGACCATCGGCCAGATACATCCACCGGAAGATGACATACATGCACTACCTTCGGATGATTCAGACAGCTCATCATCAGATGAGACTAGCGATGAGGATCCCGAGGAGGATTCTGAGGAGGACTCCGAGGAGGAGCCCGTGCAGCCACCCTCTACCCCGCCGAAGAAGCGGTACCGCTTCGATGGTACTATTATTCCAGGGGTTAATGGAGGTAAGCCATTCGTGAACGCACATGGACTATTGGTTAGGGTCACCGCCCGTAAGTGGGTTGTGCTATATCCTTCTGATCCATTCGTGCGTAAGGTCACTCGTTATACGCCATCTACTTCTGGCACTGCACCATCTGCACCACCGGCGCCACTTGCACCATCTGCACCACCTGCCCCACCAGCATCTCCCACCATAGAGGAGCTGATGAGGGAATTGCATACCCTCCATGCTAGGGTAACTGAGCTCGAGGACCAGGAGTCCCACCTGATGGACATCATTTACCCACCCTCACCCTAGGACTGTTGTATTAGATTTCTATATGTATCCCGTTAGTAGTTTCATGTTTTATTCAAGTATTGTACGAACCTTAAGATGTTCTATGCAAATTTTCTTATCAAGGAATGGAACTTAATGTTGTTTAATTATTGTACGATGTTTATTTAAAGTTATTGCATGTTGGCATTTGTGCTATCTACTGCTAGTTGTTTAACACCCCACCAAATTTCCATCTGGCAGTGCATTAATCTAGGGCCCATAGTTAACAGTTACGCCCTCTATATGAGACGTTTAAAGCGATCGCATTTAATTTTATTATAACTTGACTTTCAAAAATATAGGTCAATAATCCCAAAATAGAAACACTGTTGTGATCGTAACCACAAGCCAACAGTATTTAAACAGTTATAAAAGTTTTAAATGCGAAAGGAAATAATGTTCTTTAAATCAATTGCTGACTCTACGGCCAGACACGCAGCAAACGCAGTGGAAGTCTACCTCTTAAGGACCTAAGAATAAAAACACACAAAAATAGGTCAACAAATAATGTTGGTGAATCTATAGGTTTAAAGTTAAGTAACAGTATTCTGAAAAACAATTATCAGAAAAATAGTTTACTTTCCTTGACCACGAGATTTTACAAGTACAACACCAAGTTGCAAAACGTTTGCATAATATGAGCACCTGAATACTAGCAATGACCCGAGTATAGAAACCACTATACCCGCCTTTACCTCCTAAAATGTTATACACTTGTTAGAGTGTATCTGATGTTCAAAATAAATGAACCACAGTTAATATTGCAGGGTGAGGTTGTCAACCTAACGGATCCGTCCTTCTAAATTATGCTTACACCGATGGTATTAAAAGTATTCAAGCTAGAGGCTTTGTGAAAAAACTCAATATGCATATATAGTACTCGTGTCAATACAAAAGCATTTGAAAATGTAAGTATAACAGCGTGTATTCTCATCCCTGAAAATATGTAAAGATCGGGACTGTAGACTCACCTTTGAATAAGCTTGGATGACAGACAAAACTTGTACGGTTTACAGCTGAGTAATGCAACCTAAGTATACGTATTTAGGTTGGTCAATATATGTATCTTAAACAAGTGTGGTTTCATAGTATAATTTGTCTTATTGCTCGACTCGGCGTGTTTCAAAGTAAAAGTTAACTATATCATACAAGTCAAACAAAGTCAACCGAAGTCAAACCGAAAGTCAAACTTGGTTAAATAAAGTCAAAATTAGTAGGTTCATGTCAAATGTTGGTCAACATATCTAACCTAAGTTAAACAATACGTTTCAGGTCATGAATGATCATTTTCACAATTTCAGTTTATCGTTGTGCACAAAGTTCATGAACACGTAGCATACTTAGCACATTATCTCATAGTACAAAATTCACGTAAATATGGAAAACTCCAGATCATAAATATACTTAAAATTGATTCTAAAAAGTCCAGCCAGCATCTCAAACGATAATTAAAAGTCAGGAATCAGAAGCGGTACATTTGGGGTTTGCTAAGTCAGTTTCTGACCGCGCACTGATTTCGTTTTGGCTATAACCGGAGTTAGGAACATGAAATTGATACAAGACCAGTGGCCATAGTTCAAGGACAAGTCAAAATAACACATATAAAAAATCTAGCAATTTTTATTTAGCCAATTTGTATAGTTTATTCATGAAAGTTGAATGTTCAGTTTTTCAGCTCAATTTAGAAGTCACACAAAGTATGACACTAGTGTGCCCAATTCATAAACTTTCAGAGATTGAAATAAACTAAAAATAAGTCTCATATCATTTTAAAATTCATATTATAGAAGCTTACATGCTCATTCAATAAACACAATCCACAGAGTATAAAACAGAGAGCAATTTATAGATTCGATTCTAGTTTAGCTAGTCATATTCGCACGCGATTATCCGAAGATATAGACACAATTAGCCTATGATATCTACATGAAAGGTGAAGTAATTTTTGTATAAATTTCAAATATGCAAATAATTAATCTCTAAAGTTAACACATTTTATCATACAAGGTTATTTTCATGCAAGTGTTGTATAAAACTACTTTTACACTAATTCAAGCATATCTCGGGTTTTACATAAGCAAACGACAAGATATCCTAGTCTAAATTGTGTGTTTTTAAATTATCTTTCCACTGGTATAAGTTTCACAAGCCAATTCATATTCTATCAAATCCGGATTTCTGATCAATCACAAAAACACAACGTTAATTTCAATTAAGCATAACTTGATCATCCGGAAACGAAATCAAGCGAATCCAAAGTCTCAACTCAATAGTTTTTTGCAAGGAATCTGAATATAACATAATAATTAACATTTGAAAAAATTAATTTTTCTGATCATGCATAAACAAATTCAGTTTTAAACCCTAACGCATCAAACAATCAATATAACGATTACAATTAACACGTACGCGTATAGACTTAAGCAATTGACAACATAACTATGAAACTTTAATAAAAATCAGATTTTTAATATTAGGGTTCATGTGTTTATACGTTAGATCAACAATTAAAGCACACCAATACGTAGAGGAGATCGAGAATTACACTTTTCGTGTTCAAGGCTTTAGCAAAAATTGAAAATTGATTGTGGTATTGGTGATGGTGATAGACGGTAGCCAAAGGGAGGGAGGGAACAAAAAAATCGACTGGTATGTGTAATTGTGAGGGTTTACAGTGTTTAGGTTATCACTTAAGCCTTTATACTAGCCCTAGTTCTCTTAAATTGCACCTAAGTCCTCCAAGTTACAAAAATTAAACAAAAAAGGGTGGGGAGGGGCGTGTTTGGCCGAATGGGCCCCATGGGGTACTCCCGGGCTTGTGTTTTGAAATTCCATGTAATAATGATCCGTTTCAAGTCCCGTTTAGTCGTACCGATGGCCCGGAACACTAAACCGATCGTTAAACGCAACCAAACTTTAATTTATTAAAAACCCAATAAATTAATTATTTTTTTAAAAAGTTAATAATTAATAAATTAATTATTAAAATAAATCCGAGCGTTTCGTTGCTCAAAAAGCAGTTATCAAAATCGTATCATTTTTATCGTATTTCATTATCCGAAATATTTATTTGAATTAATATCAACCCATATTAATTATTGTAACCCTCCAAAGATCAAGTATACATTTATTACACATAAACACATAAAAATCAAATAATCACCATTAAATAAACTAACGGAAGGTTAACGGAAGTAACGAAAAAAGCAGGGTTGTTACAGGTTGTGATAGGTCAGATCATGTTGAGATTGAGAGAAATGATAAGATAGAATGAGATTCGGTATGTAGGAAGGAGACTCGGTATGAGAGAGAATCGGTAAAATTACATTCCACAGCTTCTAGAACTCGGTTACAATACAATGGCTATCTAATTAGGACTACTTAGGTTCCTTATATAGCCCTCTTCTAAGGAACCTTCATTTAAGCTTAATTAACATTAACACTATACAACTTCGGGGTCCTAACAATCTCCCCCTTAGTGTTAAATGTGAACTTTACAATATAATCCTATCTAAAACATCTAAAGGAACTTTGTTCCTCTGAAGTGAACTGTAGATTTGAATCCCTTGAGATTCTTATATCTTCGTATATTCACTCTTATTTTGAGACGACTTTTCAATCTTGTGAGAATGTATTTGACAATCTCATTATCTTCAGTTGAATAGCAGTTATTGATCAGTCTCTATTTCACGTATTTGAAAGCATACATCAACGTTCTGTCTGAGTATCTTCTGAAATCTGAGACTCTGATGAAGATCTTTGTATAGTGAGAATTGACAAATGCAAACCCATATGGACAGTCGCTCACTTCAAGTAAGGACATGTATCTTAGCTCTTCAATCACTTGATTTGGCGGTTTGATTCCGAGCTTTTTGTGTCCAGATTCCAATCCCATTTGAAAATCATGAACAGACATCTATCTCATCGAATCAAGAATAAACCTGTAGACTACCTTCATTGCAGTAGCATGATAAGTTGTTGCAGATTCATTCAAGTTAATCAAATAATTGTAAATGAAAATAATGTCGTCCATCTTCAGTTTATCAAAATCCGCTTCTGAAAACTGATAATCCTCATCATCCATTCTTGTAACTTGAAACAATGGCATCTTCACTCCATCCTTATTAATCATCAAAACCTTATTTATGCTTTTGATCTCTGAATTCCACTGAATTTGAAGTTTCTCTTCATTCTTCAATTTGAATTTATTGCGAACACTCAGATAAGCTTTGAGATATTCTGGCTTCTTATGATATTTCCATGCACCGAGAACACTCATTGCTGCAGAAAGGACGAGATCAGAATCACCATAGATTCTATACGCTTGTTGTTCAATGAATGGTGAACGAAGAATCGTTTTCTCTTCATCCCCACTCAGTTGATAATCAGCATCACGCTCAAGAACAATCTCTGTAGTTTGAAATGGAACATTCAAATCAGGAGGAGTCGTAGTATCTTCTTTGCCTTTAGAGAAAATCTCCTTTTCGAAGTGTATTCCAAACTCATCAGTTGGAGATGTCAAGTTAACAAATTGATGATCATTGAATTCATTGGTGACACTCGATGACCCCTTCAAAATATCTTCAATGTTGTCAAAGTTTTGATTGTTCTGTTGAGATGACTTATTCTCTGATTGATCAGCTGTATCCATAATCATTAACATCCCTGAGTTACCCTCTTTCTGACTTTTTGATGCATCTAGAAAACTTTCACACTGGATTTCCTCAATTTCATCACTACCGGAATCAGATATATCAACAACATCTCTATCCTTCTGTTGACTAGATGCACCAGCTTCATAACCACTGGACCGATGACCACTTTGTCTATTCTCCCCCTCATGAAGATTGTCGAGATTGAAATCATCATGATCAGGCATGTGAATTGGTCCAGGTGACTTACATGGAGAGAAAGGATACACTATCCTTGCTTCCTCAAGATAAATCATCATAGTCTCGTGAACTTCATCAAGATCAGTCCGTTTAGCAAACTCAACAACATATAGCTCCTCCACCTCATTGTCAGAGAGATACTGTAATCCATATCTATTTGAAATTCGAGAAGGTGACCCAGTTGGTGAAATAACTGTGTAACCATGAACAATAGCATCATCAGCAGTAACTGTTGAAGGCGATGTCGATGGAAGTGTTTGAGTTGCCGTGAGGGTAGGTAAGGATGATTGTGCGGTATTATTCTTATATGTAGGGCTGTACATACTACTAGTCAGATTCATAATATCCCCTTCTGATGGAGGTTGGGTAACAACCGGAGTTATCACCGGTGAAGTTTCTTTTGAAGCATCTGCCTCCATGACTTTAGTCTCATGGGACTCTGACAGAGTAGCAGAACTAACCGTTGGTTTAGCTCTCACAGAGATATTGCTATCTCCGACTCCCGAAATCATTGATATACCATGAGGTGGCACATCTCTTTCAGTTAAAGACTCTTCCTCCAAACTCTGAGTTTCAGAATTCGGAAGAGAAGTGGTTTGATCCAATGGATCACTTTCATGAACCAAGGGATCAGTCTGCTGGAAGTCTGATAAATATCCCGAAGTATTGTCATGTTGACTCGTTTCCATGGGACACGGTAGATCTCCCTCATCAAGATAAGCCGGACCTCCAGACCCTGTTGTACGTTGAGGTGCAAGAGGATTTCCAGCCGATACGCAGGGTGCCTTTTCAAGATTTTTCGGCTCCCCTTCGGCCGTTCTGGACTTCAATGATTGAGTTTCCTCAATCGATTGAGTTAATGCAGACTTTACTGCAGAGGAAGACTATACTTCCTTAGATGCCAAAGCATCTTGCTTTGTAGGATTTATTCTTAAGTCCTGTTTAGATTGGAGGGGCTTAGTGTTCTTTTTACCATCTGTGCGTTTAGATCTCTTGCCTACTGAAGCTTGCGCTTCATTTAGCGTAGGGCTTACTGTTATTATTGGATGTGATACGAAGATGGGTGAGGGTGACCTAATTGGCTCTAGGTCTTGGTCCGTATCACCAATGGTTGTAGTAACTGTTTGGTGGACGATAGGTGTTGAAGTCCTAGATCTAGTTACTCGTTGGGTTGGCGGAGTCTGAATCATCTCATCAGGCACATATTGAGTTCTCTTAGGAGAATGTTCGGGAGACGATTCAGATGATGTTGCTGAAGTGTCGGTGTCACTGCTCACTTCGGGTGTTGTGGAAAGGGTTGGTTTAATCCTAGTTGAACTAGGTTCCTTGATCCTCACGGGTTGAGCTTGGTGTGCTGCCCTAGATCGTTTGAGGTTCACCCTAAGTGGAGGATTAGCTGGTCCGGTTGGTTGAACTACAGGTTCCTCTACAACCTCTAGGGCTGGAACCGCGGCGGGTTCAACTTGTTCTTGTTGTACCGGGTTCGGAAGAGGTATTCCTACAGCCTCAACATAAGAACGCATACGAGCGTCTTGGGGTTCAGCTAGCCTCACTAGCCAATTTGGAATCGGCGCAGTGAATTGATTATCAGATACCATCAGGGTATTCATCTTTAGCTCCCCAAATTGTTTCATCTGTAATCCATGTGTACCTGGTACAAATATATTTGCATTTTTGCAAGCATTTATAGCATCATGGATAAAGATACAGAAAAACCTTTCACAAGGGATGTATGAACCCCTTGGCTTATCTACTTGAGCTTGAACCAAATCCCATATTAGTTCTGCATAGTCAGGAGCTTCTACTCTTATGAAAGAGTAGAACAACTTCAGCATTGGCACAGTCAGGCTATCAGATCCACTCCTTGTCATCAGCAAGCATCTGTTGATGATTGAGAAGATCACATACCACCTTGAGTGCAGATATTTCTTCTGAAACTTAGCCGGAGGAACATTGCGGGCTCCAACATATCCAAGATCAAAGACAGATGACATCATCTGCTGAGTAGCAGGAAAAGCAGGAGCATTCTGCACAACAGGAAGTCTGAATATCCTCCTGAAATTAACCTTAGTGATACTCCTCCTCCCTTGAACTCCTCTCAGTTGAAATTCAAAATGAGCTTGTGTTCCCTCTGGATTTTCAGCAGTAGGTTGTGTAGCTTCCACAAACCTAATTGTTCTGTTAAGTAGCTCCAGATCTGTTACAGGTACACTGACTGTAGAGTTTAGAGCAGGCCACAGAGTGTGCCTCTCTATAATTGCAGTCCAGTAGTTGCAGGGAATGTTGGTTTCAGAGTTGATGAAGTGATTGTTCGTCATTTAGCTGTATAAATAAGAAATAGAAGACCACAAGATATTTAACATAAAGCATATATCTCTATTCTTATTTGCCTTTGAAATCCTTTGTATATGTTTTATCTTTTATATTTTATGTTTTATATGGTTTTTCAAAGATATAAAAATCCTTTATTCTCAAATATGAACAAGTAATTGTCAATCATGACATTCATATGATATTCATCACAATACAAATTCATCATGCAAAGTCAATTATATAACACAAAGAATCAGAATAACACTTAGTCAATTTTTTAAACACAATTCAAGCAGATTCGGTAGTCATGAAAACTTGAGATTCTGTAACCAAATAAGCTTGAGTTTTCATATCAGAAAGATATAGAATAAACATGTTAAGTGTTTGAAGATAAAAATCAGAAAGTTTCAAGGTACCAAAAGTCAGACTCGGTATCAAGAGAAGAACAGATTCGGTATCTCCAAAATTAACATAAAGTCACTCAAACATGCATATTCTATCATGTAAAATCACAACCATAATCAATTAACCACTCAATTAGAAGCAGAACAACATGTTAATTGTATGAACATACTCGGTACTGTAGATAGAACATATTCGGTAGATACAGAATCCATCAAACAATCAATTAAGCATGTAATCAAACTTGGTCAAATGATAGATCAATTAATATAACTCTGACTAGACAAGAATTCATGTTAATTAACCAAATCAATTGAGTTTAATCAAAAATTAGTAGAATACGACTCTGACTCGGTATAATCAACAAAATTTGAAAATTGTGAGTCATAATCCAGTTATTTTGATCATTTCTGGTTGAAAAATATTTAATTATCTCAGATCTACACGTATGTATCTAAAGCAATGATTAAAATGAAATTATACCAAAGATTTGAAGAAACAGAAGAACGGACTCGGTAGATTAGGCAGATTCGGTATGTTCAGTAAAACTCGGTAGGTAATTAAGCACAGTAAGAGAGTTAGTTTGACTTTGACTCTCCTTTTATAGATACCGAAGATAAAATACCGAATGGGCTTTACTGAATGGGCCTATTTTACCGAATACAGTCCACTATTCAAAACTTTATCAATTTAACTTCAAAATCTTGACAACTTGACTTTTCCTCTTAAAATTCATTTCAATCTTTTCTTGGAAAACAATTCTGAGACAATTTTTTGAAAACATTGAACTTACCGAATCTGTACTGTTAGATGTCAGATTCGGTATAATGCTAAAAATAGCATTTATTCAGTAAAAATCAAATATTTTTGGATTTTATCTTTTCCAATTTTTATGAATTTTTCAAAATAAGATTTGTACTTAAAAGAACTTTGAATTTGTGAACAAAGTACAAATCTTCAGTGATATCAATTGTTAAAACGGGTTGCATACTGAGATATATACAAGCCTTAGTGAATTATTTCAGATAAAAAACAAAGAATTTATGAATTCACTTTTGAAAAACAATATTTTTGAGTAATTTTCTCATTTTCTCCCTTTTTCTCCCCCTCAAAATGTGATATACAAGAAAGTAAATCAGCATTTTGATAAAATTCCCAAGAAAATGAATTAACTCCCCCTTGAAATATGATATCAATGAGTTACCTCCCCCTTACGTAACCATTGAACAATTATATCTAGGAAGTTATCATAAGTCTAAAGGCTCCCCCTTAAAAGATGATATCCAACGCATATGAAAGTAGTTGCTCCCCCTAGAAAGTATCTACTCCCCCTAAACATAAGATCCCAAGAATAAGTCCCAACAGATCTAAGGAATATCAAGCACTATACTCTACCATGCCAATCTCTTTGATCAAGAACTTTAGCCTAAGTTCATCTAAGGGCTTAGTGAACATGTCAGCTAATTGCACTTTGGTAGGCACAAAGTATAACTCTACATCCCCTTTCTCTACATGGTCCTTAATGAAGTGATAGCGAATATCTATGTGTTTGGTCTTAGAATGCTGGACCGGGTTGCTTGTAATTGCAATAGCACTTTCTGAATCACAGTAAATCGGGGTCTTAGAAAACTTAAAGCCATAGTCTGAAAGTTGAATTTGCATCCACAAAACATGTGAACAACAATGAGCTGCAGCAATGTACTCAGACTCAGCTATTGATATAGACGCACAGTTCTGCTTTTTAGATGACCAACCAACTAGCCTATTCCCCAACATCTGAATTGATCCAGATGTGCTTTTTCTATCAACATGGGAACCGCCATGTGTAGTGACCCGAACTTTTCCATGTTTATATATATTAATTGAGATTGATATTTACATGATTAAATGTTTCCAACATGTTAAGTAATCAAACTTGTTAAGACTTGATTAATTGAAATAGGTTTCATATAGACAATTGACCACCCAAGTTGACCGGTGATTCACGAACGTTAAAACTTGTAAAAACTATATGATGACATATATATGGTTATATATATAGTTAACATTATATTATGATAATTAAACATATCATTAAGTATATTAACAATGAACTACATATGTAAAAACAAGACTACTAACTTAATGATTTTGAAACGAGACATATATGTAACGATTATCGTTGTAACGACATTTAATGTATATATATCATATTAAGAGATATTCGTACATCATAATATCATGATAATATAATAATTTAAAATCTCTTTTGATATTATAAACATTGGGTTAACAACATTTAACAAGATCGTTAACCTAAAGGTTTCAAAACAACATTTACATGTAACGACTAACGATGACTTAACGACTCAGTTAAAATGTATATACATGTAGTGTTTTAATATGTATTTATACAATTTTGAAAGACTTCAATACACTTATCAAAATACTTCTACTTAACAAAAATGCTTACAATTACATCCTCGTTCAGTTTCATCAACAATTCTACTCGTATGCACCCGTATTCGTACTCGTACAATACACAGCTTTTAGATGTATGTACTATTGGTATATACACTCCAATGATCAGCTCTTAGCAGCCCATGTGAGTCACCTAACACATGTGGGAACCATCATTTGGCAACTAGCATGAAATATCTCATAAAATTACAAAAATATGAGTAATCATTCATGACTTATTTACATGAAAACAAAATTACATATCCTTTATATCTAATCCATACACCAACGACCAAAAACACCTACAAACACTTTCATTCTTCAATTTTCTTTATCTAATTGATCTCTCTCAAGTTCTATCTTCAAGTTCTAAGTGTTCTTCATAAATTTCAAAAGTTCTAGTTTCATAAAATCAAGAATACTTTCAAGTTTGCTAGCTCACTTCCAATCTTGTAAGGTGATCATCCAACCTCAAGAAATCTTTGTTTATTACAGTAGGTTATCATTCTAATACAAGGTAATAATCATATTCAAACTTTGGTTCAATTTCTATAACTATAACAATCTTATTTCAAGTGATGATCTTACTTGAACTTGTTTTCGTGTCATGATTCTGCTTCAAGAACTTCGAGCCATCCAAGGATCCGTTGAAGCTAGATCCATTTTTCTCTTTTACAGTAGGTTTATCCAAGGAAATTAAGGTAGTAATGATGTTCATAACATCATTTGATTCATACATATAAAGCTATCTTATTCGAAGGTTTAAACTTGTAATCACTAGAACATAGTTTAGTTAATTCTAAACTTGTTCGCAAACAAAAGTTAATCCTTCTAACTTGACTTTTAAAATCAACTAAACACATGTTCTATATCTATATGATATGCTAACTTAATGATTTAAAACCTGGAAACACGAAAAACACCGTAAAACCGGATTTACGCCGTCGTAGTAACACCGCGGGCTGTTTTGGGTTAGTTAATTAAAAACTATGATAAACTTTGATTTAAAAGTTGTTATTCTGAGAAAATGATTTTTATTATGAACATGAAACTATATCCAAAAATTATGGTTAAACTCAAAGTGGAAGTATGTTTTCTAAAATGGTCATCTAGACGTCGTTCTTTCGACTGAAATGACTACCTTTACAAAAACGACTTGTAACTTATTTTTCCGACTATAAACCTATACTTTTTCTGTTTAGATTCATAAAATAGAGTTCAATATGAAACCATAGCAATTTTATTCACTCAAAACGGATTTAAAATGAAGAAGTTATGGGTAAAACAAGATTGGATAATTTTTCTCATTTTAGCTACGTGAAAATTGGTAACAAATCTATTCCAACCATAACTTAATCAACTTGTATTGTATATTATGTAATCTTGAGATACCATAGACACGTATACAATGTTTTGACCTATCATGTCGACACATCTATATATATTTCGGAACAACCATAGACACTCTATATGTGAATGTTGGAGTTAGCTATACAGGGTTGAGGTTGATTCCAAAATATATATAGTTTGAGTTGTGATCAATACTGAGATACGTATACACTGGGTCGTGGATTGATTCAAGATAATATTTATTGATTTATTTCTGTACATCTAACTGTGGACAACTAGTTGTAGGTTACTAACGAGGACAGCTGACTTAATAAACTTAAAACATCAAAATATATTAAAAGTATTGTAAATATATTTTGAACATACTTTGATATATATGTATATATAGTTATAGGTTCGTGAATCAACCAGTGGCCAAGTCTTACTTCCCGACGAAGTAAAAAATCTGTGAAAGTGAGTTATAGTCCCACTTTTAAAATCTAATATTTTTGGGATGAGAATACATGCAGGTTTTATAAATGATTTACAAAATAGACACAAGTACGTGAAACTACATTCTATGGTTGAATTATCGAAATCGAATATGCCCCTTTTTATTAAGTCTGGTAATCTAAGAATTAGGGAACAGACACCCTAATTGACGCGAATCCTAAAGATAGATCTATTGGGCCTAACAAACCCCATCCAAAGTACCGGATGCTTTAGTACTTCGAAATTTATATCATATCCGAAGGGTGTCCCGGAATGATGGGGATATTCTTATATATGCATCTTGTTAATGTCGGTTACCAGGTGTTCACCATATGAATGATTTTTATCTCTATGTATGGGATGTGTATTGAAATATGAAATCTTGTGGTCTATTGTTACGATTTGATATATATAGGTTAAACCTATAACTCACCAATATTTTTGTTGACGTTTAAAGCATGTTTATTCTCAGGTGAATATTAAGAGCTTCCGCTGTTGCATACTAAAATAAGGACAAGATTTGGAGTCCATGTTTGTATGATATTGTATAAAAACTGCATTCAAGAAACTGATTTCGATGTAACATATTTGTATTGTAAACCATTATGTAATGGTCGTGTGTAAACAGGATATTTTAGATTATCATTATTTGATAATCTACGTAAAGCTTTTTAAACCTTTATTTATGAAATAAAGGTTATGGTTTGTTTTAAAAATGAATGCAGTCTTTGAAAAACGTCTCATATAGAGGTCAAAACCTCGCAACGAAATCAATTAATATGGAACGTTTTTAATCAATAAGAACGGGACATTTCAGTTGGTATCCGAGCGTTGGTCTTAGAGAACCAGAATTTTGCATTAGTGTGTCTTATCGAGTTTGTTAGGATGCATTAGTGAGTCTGGACTTCGACCATGTTTACTTGAAAAATGATTGCTTAACAAATTTTGTTGGAAACTATATATTTTTAACATGTGAATATTATGTGATATATTAATCTCTTAACGCGTTTGATATTATGTGATAGATGTCTACCTCTAGAACAAGTCCCATTGACTCACCTAATAATAATGAAGAGTCAAATGTAAATTGGAATGATTCGTGGACTGATTCACAAGTTCCCTAAGAGGAACCGGAAGAAGAGTCGGAACCGGAAGAAGAATCGGAACCGGAACAAGAATCGGAACGTGATGAAGAAATAGAACCGGTGGGGGAAATAATAAAATGGTTAAGTAAAAGAAAATCCTCAACCAACCGACCAAGGTTAATTATGGTCAATGGTGTTTCCGCCAAGGAAGCAAAATATTGGGAGGATTACCAATTCTCCGATGAATCGGATTCCGACGAGAATTCCGATGATGTTATAGAAATTACCCCAACTGAATTTAAAAAGGCAAAAGAAAATAATAAGGGAAAGGGCATAAAAATAGAGAAATCTAATTCCAACCCCGATGAACTTTATATGTATCATCAACGCCCGAAGTCCTTAAGTTGTAACAATGACCCGGGAACCTCTAAACCACCAGGTTTTTCTAAACCAATGTGGACAACGACGGCTCGTGTTAGGGGAACATCATATATCCATAGAAACTTGGCAAAACGAACCAAAACCGAAGAAGAAGAAATGAGCGAGTCGGAATAAGATAGTTGTATTCGTGTGGTGTAATATATGTAATATAGTGTTCTTATGCTTTATGATATATGTAAAAATTGCTTGTATTAATAAGTATTTTTTTATGAATCTAACTCTTGTCTATTTTACAGTTTAAAAACACAAAATGGATAGACAACCAAATATTTTAAGAGACCTACCCGGAGACATGATTGATGAAATCTTGTCTAGAGTCGGCCAGAATTCCTCGGCACAACTATTTAAGGCGAGATCAGTTTGTAAGACATTCGAAGAACGTTCCAAGAATGTCTTGGTTTATAAGAGACTTTCATTTGAAAGATGGGGGATATCACATTGGGAAACCCATAAGTTACGATGTGTTTACTTTGACGCATATATTGCGGGAAACCCAAATGCTATTTTACGCAACGGGTTAAGAAATTATTTTGACTCAATATATCCAAATATTGGACTTCGTGATTTAGAAAAAGCGGCTAACATGCAACATAAAGAAGCATGTTATGCTTACGGATTAGTAATGTTCGCTTCTCACCAAAGTGAGAACAAGAACATCGGGCTACAACTATTATACAAAACGTTTCCACAAGTGACGGAGTCGGTAATTGGGGTAAGAAATGAGGTTTTTAGATTGTTACGGGACTGTTGGACATTACGTAACCCTCGTCCATTTGACGACGTTACAACACGATGTCTTATCAACGGCCATAACGGTTATGTTCCACAAGACCAAGGATGGGAAGTAGTCCTAGTAAAACCAGAATGCATGACTTGTTTCTGGACGTATGAATTACGTGTCTTTATTGCCTTTGCTGAACGACTTGTGTACTAGCTAGAATTATCTTCACAACTATCTTGTATCAAAGTTATTGTGTGCTATATTTCATGCTTTATGTAAAATAAGCGGTATTGTAAGTTTGTAAAATATTATATAAAAGTTTGAACGCGAAATATTATTACAATCAGTTTTTCATATAGAATTGTAGTAGTTGAATTGTATATTAGCTACTAAGTATGAACTTAACGGGTAGGTACTACCCGAATTTAAACTTATAAAACGCTAATATGAAGAAAAAGCTTTTATAAATGAGTTCATATTATGCTACGAAATACTATTAACTACTCTTAATATTCTGTATGATTAACTTGTTCCATTTGACTATTTTGAAGGAAATGGCACCGACTACTCGACACACCGTGAATATGAATGAAGAGGAATTCCGTACTTTTCTAGCTTCAAACATAGCCGCAGTACAGGCTGCGCTACATACCAACAATAACCTTGGATCTGGCAGTATAGGAAATCGTGTAGGATGCACCTACAAAGAATTGACTGCCTGCAAACCTTTGGAATTTGATGGAACCGAAGGACCGATCGGATTGAAACGGTGGACCGAGAAGGTCGAATCGGTGTTTGCCATAAGTAAGTGTACTGAAGAGGACAAAGTGAAGTACGCTACGCATACCTTCACAGGTTCTGCGTTAACATGGTGGAATACCTATCTAGAGCAAGTGGGACAAGATGATGCGTACGCACTACCGTGGTCAGCATTCAAGCACTTGATGAACGAGAAGTACCGTCCCAGAACCGAGGTCAATAAGCTCAAGACAGAACTTAGAGGGTTACGAACCCAAGGATTCGATATTACCACGTACGAAAGACGATTCACAGAATTGTGCCTATTGTGTCCGGGAGCATTCGAAGATGAGGAAGAGAAGATCGACGCGTTTGTGAAAGGATTACCGGAAAGAATCCAAGAAGATATAAGTTCACACGAGCCCGCCTCTATACAGCAGGCAAGTAGAATGGCTCACAAACTAATGAACCAGATTGAAGAAAGAATTAAAGAACAGACTGCTGAAGAGGCCAATGTGAAGCAAGTCAAAAGAAAGTGGGAAGAAAACGGTGATAAGAATCACCAATACAACAACAACAGCAATTACAACAATAATCGCAACAATTATCCCAACAATCGCAACATCAATCGCAACTACAAAAAACGGCCCAACAACAACAACAACAACAACAACAACAACAGCAACTACAACAATCATCCCAAAAACAATAATAACCGCAACAACAACAACAATCAGAAGCAGCTATGCCAAAGGTGTGAAAAGAATCACTCGGGGTTCTGCACCAAATTTTGCAACAAGTGTAAAAGAAATGGTCATAGCGCGGCGAAGTGTGAGGTCTACGGACCAGGGGTTAATAGAACGAAAGGAACAAATGGTGTCGGAACGAGTAATGGCGGAGCAAGTAGTGTCAGAGCAAGTTATGCCAATGTAGTTTGTTATAAATGTGGAAAACCGGGCCACATTATTAGAAATTTCCCGAACCAGGAGAATACGAATGGACAAGGCCGTGGAAGAGTTTTCAATATTAATGCGGCAGAGGCACAGGAAGACCCGGAGCTTGTTACGGGTACGTTTCTTATTGACAATAAATTTGCTTACGTTTTATTTGATTCGGGTGCGGATAGAAGCTATATGAGTAGAGATTTTTGTGCTAAATTAAGTTGTCCATTGACGCCTTTGGATAGTAAATTTTTACTCGAATTAGCAAATGGTAAATTAATTTCAGCAGATAATATATGTCGGAATCAAGAAATTAAACTGGTTAGCGAAACATTTAAGATTGATTTGATACCAGTAGAGTTAGGGAGTTTTGATGTGATAATCGGTATGGACTGGTTGAAAGAAGTGAAAGCGGAGATCGTTGGTTACAAAAATGCAATTCGCATTATACGAGAAAAAGGAAAACCCTTAATGGTGTACGGAGAAAAGGGCAACACGAAGCTACATCTTATTAGTAATTTGAAGGCACAAAAACTAATAAGAAAAGGTTGCTATGCTGTTCTAGCACACGTCGAGAAAGTACAAACTGAAGAAAAGAGCATCAATGATGTTCCCGTCGCAAAAGAATTTCCTGATGTATTTCCGAAAGAATTACCGGGATTACCCCCACATCGATCCGTTGAATTTCAAATAGATCTTGTACCAGGAGCTGCACCAATAGCTCGTGCTCCTTACAGACTCGCACCCAGCGAGATGAAAGAACTACAAAGCCAATTACAAGAACTTTTAGAGCGTGGTTTCATTCGACCAAGCACGTCACCGTGGGGAGCTCCTGTTTTGTTTGTCAAGAAGAAAGATGGTACATTCAGGTTGTGTATCGACTACCGAGAGTTGAACAAACTTACCATCAAGAACCACTACCCACTACCGAGAATCGATGACTTATTTGATCAACTACAAGGCTCGTCTGTTTATTCAAAGATTGACTTACGTTCCGGGTATCATCAAATGCGGGTTAAAGAAGATGATATTCCAAAGACTGCTTTCAGAACACGTTACGGTCATTACGAGTTTATGGTCATGCCGTTTGGTTTAACTAATGCACCAGCTGTGTTCATGGACCTTATGAACCGAGTGTGTGGACCATACCTTGACAAGTTTGTCATTGTTTTCATTGATGACATACTTATTTACTCAAAGAATGACCAAGAACACGGTGAACATTTGAGAAAGGTGTTAGAAGTATTGAGGAAGGAAGAATTGTACGCTAAGTTTTCGAAGTGTGCATTTTGGTTGGAAGAAGTTCAATTCCTCGGTCACATAGTGAACAAAGAAGGTATTAAGGTGGATCCGGCAAAGATAGAAACTGTTGAAAAGTGGGAAACCCCGAAAACTCCGAAACACATACGCCAGTTTTTAGGACTAGCTGGTTACTACAGAAGGTTCATCCAAGACTTTTCCAGAATAGCAAAACCCTTGACTGCATTAACGCATAAAGGGAAGAAATTTGAATGGAATGATGAACAAGAGAAAGCGTTTCAGTTATTGAAGAAAAAGCTAACTACGGCACCTATATTGTCATTGCCTGAAGGGAATGATGATTTTGTGATTTATTGTGATGCATCAAAGCAAGGTCTCGGTTGTGTATTAATGCAACGAACGAAGGTGATTGCTTATGCGTCTAGACAATTGAAGATTCACGAACAAAATTATACGACGCATGATTTGGAATTAGGCGCGGTTGTTTTTGCATTAAAGACTTGGAGGCACTACTTATATGGGGTCAAAAGTATTATATATACCGACCACAAAAGTCTTCAACACATATTTAATCAGAAACAACTGAATATGAGACAGCGTAGGTGGATTGAATTATTGAATGATTACGACTTTGAGATTCGTTACCACCCGGGGAAGGCAAATGTGGTAGCCGATGCCTTGAGCAGGAAGGACAGAGAACCCATTCGAGTAAAATCTATGAATATAATGATTCATAATAACATTACTACTCAAATAAAGGAGGCGCAACAAGGAGTTTTAAAAGAGGGAAATTTAAAGGATGAAATACCCAAAGGATCGGAGAAGCATCTTAATATTCGGGAAGACGGAACCCGGTATAGGGCTGAAAGGATTTGGGTACCAAAATTTGGAGATATGAGAGAAATGGTACTTAGAGAAGCTCATAAAACCAGATACTCAATACACCCTGGAACGGGGAAGATGTACAAGGATCTCAAAAAACATTTTTGGTGGTCGGGTATGAAAGCCGATGTTGCTAAATACGTAGGAGAATGTTTGACGTGTTCTAAGGTCAAAGCTGAGCATCAGAAACCATCAGGTCTACTTCAACAACCCGAAATCCCGGAATGGAAATGGGAAAACATTACCATGGATTTCATCACTAAATTGCCAAGGACTGCAAGTGGTTTTGATACTATTTGGGTAATAGTTGACCGTCTCACCAAATCAGCACACTTCTTACCAATAAGAGAAGATGACAAGATGGAGAAGTTAGCACGACTGTATTTGAAGGAAGTCATCTCCAGACATGGAATACCAATCTCTATTATCTCTGATAGGGATGGCAGATTTATTTCAAGATTCTGGCAGACATTACAGCAAGCATTAGGAACTCGTCTAGACATGAGTACTGCCTATCATCCACAAACTGATGGGCAGAGCGAAAGGACGATACAAACGCTTGAAGACATGCTACGAGCATGTGTTATTGATTTCGGAAACAGTTGGGATCGACATTTACCGTTAGCAGAATTTTCCTACAACAACAGCTACCATTCAAGCATTGAGATGACGCCGTTTGAAGCACTTTATGGTAGAAAGTGCAGGTCTCCGATTTGTTGGAGTGAAGTGGGGGATAGACAGATTACGGGTCCAGAGATTATACAAGAAACTACCGAGAAGATCATCCAAATTCAACAACGGTTGAAAACCGCCCAAAGTCGACAAAAGAGCTACGCTGACATTAAAAGAAAAGATATAGAATTTGAAATTGGAGAGATGGTCATGCTTAAAGTTGCACCTTGGAAAGGCGTTGTTCGATTTGGTAAACGAGGGAAATTAAATCCAAGGTATATTGGACCATTCAAGATTATTGATCGTGTCGGACCAGTAGCTTACCGACTAGAGTTACCTCAACAACTCGCGGCTGTACATAACACTTTCCACGTCTCGAATTTAAAGAAATGTTTTGCTAAAGAAGATCTCACTATTCCGTTAGATGAAATCCAAATCAACGAAAAACTTCAATTCATCGAAGAACCCGTCGAAATAATGGATCGTGAGGTTAAAAGACTTAAGCAAAACAAGATACCAATTGTTAAGGTTCGATGGAATGCTCGTAGAGGACCCGAGTTCACCTGGGAGCGTGAAGATCAGATGAAGAAGAAATACCCGCATCTATTTCCAGAAGATTCGTCAACACCTTCAACAGCTTAAAATTTCGGGACGAAATTTATTTAACGGGTAGGTACTGTAGTGACCCGAACTTTTCCATGTTTATATATATTAATTGAGATTGATATTTACATGATTAAATGTTTCCAACATGTTAAGCAATCAAACTTGTTAAGACTTGATTAATTGAAATAGGTTTCATATAGACAATTGACCACCCAAGTTGACCGGTGATTCACGAACGTTAAAACTTGTAAAAACTATATGATGACATATATATGGTTATATATATAGTTAACATTATATTATGATAATTAAACATATCATTAAGTATATTAACAATGAACTACATATGTAAAAACAAGACTACTAACTTAATGATTTTGAAACGAGACATATATGTAACGATTATCGTTGTAACGACATTTAATGTATATATATCATATTAAGAGATATTCGTACATCATAATATCATGATAATATAATAATTTAAAATCTCTTTTGATATTATAAACATTGGGTTAACAACATTTAACAAGATCGTTAACCTAAAGGTTTCAAAACAACATTTACATGTAACGACTAACGATGACTTAACGACTCAGTTAAAATGTATATACATGTAGTGTTTTAATATGTATTTATACACTTTTGAAAGACTTCGATACACTTATCAAAATACTTCTACTTAACAAAAATGCTTACAATTACATCCTCGTTCAGTTTCATCAACAATTCTACTCGTATGCACCCGTATTCGTACTCGTACAATACACAGCTTTTAGATGTATGTACTATTGGTATATACACTCCAATGATCAGCTCTTAGCAGCCCATGTGAGTCACCTAACACATGTAGGAACCATCATTTGGAAACTAGCATGAAATATCTCATAAAATTACAAAAATATGAGTAATCATTCATGACTTATTTACATGAAAACAAAATTACATATCCTTTATATCTAATCCATACACCAACGACCAAAAACACCTACAAACACTTTCATTCTTCAATTTTCTTCATCTAATTGATCTCTCTCAAGTTCTATCTTCAAGTTCTAAGTGTTCTTCATAAATTTCAAAAGTTCTAGTTTCATAAAATCAAGAATACTTTCAAGTTTGCTAGCTCACTTCCAATCTTGTAAGGTGATCATCCAACCTCAAGAAATCTTTGTTTCTTATAGTAGGTTATCATTCTAATACAAGGTAATAATTATATTCAAACTTTGGTTCAATTTCTATAACTATAACAATCTTATTTCAAGTGATGATCTTACTTGAACTTGTTTTCGTGTCATGATTCTGCTTCAAGAACTTCGAGCCATCCAAGGATCCGTTGAAGCTAGATCCATTTTTCTCTTTTACAGTAGGTTTATCCAAGGAAATTAAGGTAGTAATGATGTTCATAACATCATTCGATTCATACATATAAAGCTATCTTATTCGAAGGTTTAAACTTGTAATCACTAGAACATAGTTTAGTTAATTCTAAACTTGTTCGCAAACAAAAGTTAATCCTTCTAACTTGACTTTTAAAATCAACTAAACACATGTTCTATATCTATATGATATGCTAACTTAATGATTTAAAACCTGGAAACACGAAAAACACCGTAAAACCGGATTTACGCCGTCGTAGTAACACCGCGGGCTGTTTTGGGTTAGTTAATTAAAAACTATGATAAACTTTGATTTAAAAGTTGTTATTCTGAGAAAATGATTTTTATTATGAACATGAAACTATATCCAAAAATTATGGTTAAACTCAAAGTGGAAGTATGTTTTCTAAAATGGTCATCTAGACGTCGTTCTTTCGACTGAAATGACTACCTTTACAAAAACGACTTGTAACTTATTTTTCCGACTATAAACCTATACTTTTTCTGTTTAGATTCATAAAATAGAGTTCAATATGAAACCATAGCAATTTGATTCACTCAAAACGGATTTAAAATGAAGAAGTTATGGGTAAAACAAGATTGGATAATTTTTCTCATTTTAGCTACGTGAAAATTGGTAACAAATCTATTCCAACCATAACTTAATCAACTTGTATTGTATATTATGTAATCTTGAGATACCATAGACACGTATACAATGTTTCGACCTATCATGTCGACACATCTATATATATTTCGGAACAACCATAGACACTCTATATGTGAATGTTGGAGTTAGCTATACAGGGTTGAGGTTGATTCCAAAATATATATAGTTTGAGTTGTGATCAATACTGAGATACGTATACACTGGGTCGTGGATTGATTCAAGATAATATTTATTGATTTATTTCTGTACATCTAACTGTGGACAACTAGTTGTAGGTTACTAACGAGGACAGCTGACTTAATAAACTTAAAACATCAAAATATATTAAAAGTATTGTAAATATATTTTGAACATACTTTGATATATATGTATATATTGTTATAGGTTCGTGAATCAACCAGTGGCCAAGTCTTACTTCCTGACGAAGTAAAAAATCTGTGAAAGTGAGTTATAGTCCCACTTTTAAAATCTAATATTTTTGGGATGAGAATACATGCAGGTTTTATAAATGATTTACAAAATAGACACAAGTACGTGAAACTACATTCTATGGTTGAATTATCGAAATCGAATATGCCCCTTTTTATTAAGTCTGGTAATCTAAGAATTAGGGAACAGACACCCTAATTGACGCAAATCCTAAAGATAGATCTATTGGGCCTAACAAACCCCATCCAAAGTACCGGATGCTTTAGTACTTCGAAATTTATATCATATCCGAAGGGTGTCCCGGAATGATGGGGATATTCTTATATATGCATCTTGTTAATGTCGGTTACCAGGTGTTCACCATATGAATGATTTTTATCTCTATGTATGGGATGTGTATTGAAATATGAAATCTTGTGGTCTATTGTTACGATTTGATATATATAGGTTAAACCTATAACTTACCAACATTTTTGTTGACGTTTAAAGCATGTTTATTCTCAGGTGAATATTAAGAGCTTCCGCTGTTGCATACTAAAATAAGGACAAGATTTGGAGTCCATGTTTGTATGATATTGTGTAAAAACTGCATTCAAGAAACTGATTTCGATGTAACATATTTGTATTGTAAACCATTATGTAATGGTCGTGTGTAAACAGGATATTTTAGATTATCATTATTTGATAATCTACGTAAAGCTTTTTAAACCTTTATTTATGAAATAAAGGTTATGGTTTGTTTTAAAAATGAATGCAGTCTTTGAAAAACGTCTCATATAGAGGTCAAAACCTCGCAACGAAATCAATTAATATGGAACGTTTTTAATCAATAAGAACGGGACATTTCACCATGATCCGCATCAGTGTAAGCAGTGAGATTGAAATCGGATCCATGAGGATACCAGATCCCAAGGTTAGGTGTACCTTTAAGGTACTGAAAAATCCTAACAACCGCTTTGGAATGCAATTTCTTAGGGTTTGACTGAAAGCGGGCACAGAGAGTTACAGCAAGTGTAATGTCAGGTCGACTTGCAGTCAGATACATTAAAGAACCAACCATGCTTCGATAAAGCGTAATATTAAAGGGTTCCCCATTAGTATCAGCATCCAGTAAAGTCCTCATTGGGGTTGTCATTGGTTTTAAAGCAGTCATTTTAAAACGTTTTAGCATATCATTGATATACTTTGTTTGAATGAGAAAAATCCCGTTTGGTAATTGTTTTACTTGTAACCCCAAAAAGAAATTTAACTGGTCAAGCATGCTCATTTCGAATTTGTTGGCCATAAGGTCACCAAATTCTTTGCATAAGGCCAGGGACGTGGAACCAAAAATAATGTCATCAACGTAAATTTGAACCAAGAGAATGTGACCGTGGTTTTTACAGATGAATAGCGTTGTATCAATCATTCCATGAGAAAAGCCATTTTCCAGCAAATACTTTGTTATGGTCTCGTACCATGCACGCGGTGCTTGCTTCAGACCATACAAAGCCTTTTCCAAGTAGTGTACGTGATTTGTATGAATGGGATCGACAAAGCCTTCTGGTTGATCGACATAGACTTCCTCTTGAAGATGACCGTTCATAAAAGCAGTTTTGACATCCATTTGAAACACCGTAAACTTCATAAAAGAAGCAAAGGCAAGGAAAAGACGAATAGCCTCAATCCTAGCAACCGGAGCAAACGTCTCGTCATAATCAATTCCCTCTTGTTGTCGATATCCCTTGGCCGCAAGACGTGCCTTATTCCGAACCACAATTCCATCAGAATCCTTCTTGTTCTTAAAAATCCACTTAACCCCTATTGGTCGTTGACCCGTTGGTCTTGGAACTAATCGCCATACTTTCAACCGTTCAAATTGATTGATCTCTTCTTGCATTGCAACCACCCAGTTCGGATCTAGTAAAGCTTGAGCAACCATTGTTGGTTCAATCTTACTAAGAAAGGCAGTATATAGACACATATTCCGAGTAGCCCTTCAACTGGAGCAGAAGCATCACCAATAATAAGATCTATTGGATGACTTTTAGTCCATCGGTTGTATGGAAGAGGTTGTACATCAGTGGTATCCAATGAAACATCAACCGTTGTTGACGTTGAGCCTTGATCCACTTGATCTGATGTAACATTATCTAATGGATTCAATTGAATATCTGGATAAACAGTTGGAGTTGTATCAACTGATGAATCTTGAATTGGTTCAAGATTATTAGTAACAGGAGGTGGTAGGGAGGATGAAGAAGCAACAGGTGAATTAGTTGGTGTTGCATCTTCATCAAAAAGACTTTGTTGTGTGTCCACAGTAGTTAACTGTGATGGTGTAACCGGTACGACTTGAACATTTGAATTCCGTTGAGGAGCATAAAGACTATCAAACAAGATATCCAATTCCTCTGATGTAACCGTAGGAACACCCTTCGTCGAGAAAATTGAGTTTTGTGCGGAAGAAGTAGTAGCCAGGTTAGGATCGGGTTTTGAACTGAGTTGTACAAAAGCCATTCCCGAAAATTCATCGAACTTGACATTTATGCTCTCTTTAGTCGTTTTTGTCCATTTGTGATAAACCCGATAGGCAACTTTGTTCGAAGAATAACCGAGAAATATAGCTTGATCGCCATTTGGATCAAACTTTCCGAGGCTGTCAAAATCGTTAAGCACATAGCATATACAACCAAAGATACGGAAATATTTGACATTCGGGCGTCTACCATATAATAACTCGTATGGAGTTTTATCAAAACGTTTATTAACAATACAACAATTTTGGGTATAGCATGCAGTTGAAATGGCCTCCCCCCACATTTTTGGAGGTAGTTTGGAGTAAGCAAGCATCGTTCGAGCTGCTTCGTACAACGTACGATTACGTCGTTCGACTATTCCATTCTGTTGGGGGGTCCGAGGTGCAGAGAACTGATGTCCAATGCCTCGGTCTTTCAAATAACTATCAAGCGGGTCATTCTTAAATTCCGTCCCATTATCAGTTCTAATGCTCTTAACATGTTTGTTAAAAGAGCGTTTGAGTCTTTTTAATGAACTCAATGATAATGGCGGGGGTTTCTGACTTAGTTCTCAAAAGAAAAATCCATGTAAACTGGGTATAGTCATCGACAATAACAAGCACATGTTTCTTGCCACCGAGGCTAGAAATACGAATGGGTCCACATAAGGCCATATGCAATAATTGAAAAGACGATGAAGTACTGGGGTTTTGCTTAAGCGGATGATTAGTCCGTTTCAGCTTACCCATCGCACATGATGGACACACATGATGCTTATCATATTGAAAGGTTGGAATACCATCAACTAAGTCTTTAGAGACTAGTCGATTGATACCCTTGTAATTCAGGTGTGACATCCGATGATGCCATAACCATGAATTTTCTTTGGTAGAACGAGTAGCCAAACACATGGTTGTATGTGAAGGTGCATCATTGAGGTCAATAGTATATAGTGAAGCACAACGTTTACCAACAAGAAGATCATTTCCTTCAGTGGATTGTGTAACATCCCGCGTTTTTCCGTTAAATTTATTTTTAACACCGTCTTTTTTTTTAAATAATACCTTTCGTTATTTAAATTCGTAGTTTCCGTTGACTAACGTTCATAATAATTCCGTCATTTAATTATAACATCTCTCGTTAACTTGCGTTTTAAAAATATTCGATCGGTTAAATCCCGCACCCGCTTCTAAACTCGAGGGACTAAAATTGACACGGGGCAAACTAGTTGACTAGGTCAACTAGTCCACCCCAATCACCACCATTCAATCCCTCCATCTCTCTCTCTTTCTCTCTAGCAAGAACACACACACAAACACCCAATTCAATCATTCATCATCTAAATTCGATCTAGGAGGCTTACAACAAAACAAATTACATATTTGGAATCCTCTCTTCATCCTCTACAATTTGATACCAACTTCATCTCGTTTGGGTAACATTTCTAAAACACTAAATTTCTCTAAATTCGTGTTTTTGACTTGAAATTGTGTTAGTTAGTGTCTATGGCTCGTGTGTAACATGAATATATGTTTTGTTTGCTCGATTTGTGGTTTGGAGTAACTAGTTTGAGTTTTTGAAATGGGTTAGCTTAATCTTTGATTTTGGATGATTGAAAGTTGTTTAATTGTTAAAGTTCATGTTTTAATTGTGTTACTAGTATCACTAGCTTCGTTTTGATGCGTAGGATGATTAAGGAAACTTCAAAAACATGAATATTGATTTTTGCGGATTTTGGTTAGGGTTTGATAGACTTAAAACGAGCTTTTGATGTTTCGAATGCCATGAAATGTTATTAGTAAGTGTTTAGTTGTAATGTATGCTTCATTACCTTCAAAACGGCATATCGTATGTGTAAATTGGATTCCCGAATCATAAAATACGTTTTACGAACTTGAAACTTTGAAAATAAACCTTTCTTGATCAATTGACGAGTTTTCGGTTATTGTAAATGATGTTTTTGTTTGATGATATGTGGTTAGTTGTATTGCTTGTCAAAATACCTTTCCGAGGATATAAGATACATGTTTTGGTTGTTTGCGGATCATAAATGGTGAATGTTTGATGTTTGGTTCGTGCATACTTTGGAAAACTGACCAGAAATCTCTGCCCAGATGGTGGCGCGGCGCGCGGATTGGCCTGGCCAGATTCTGCTTTGTTTGGCGCATTTCACGCGAAATGTTTGACTAGCTATCGACCTCCGATTCACATGAAACTTGTTTTAATATACTTGTATATGAATATTTAGCATAGAAAAATAGTCCGGGACCCGACCCGAACGCGTTGACTTTTTCGTTGACTTTGACCAAGTTTGACTTTTAGTCAAACTTAACCAAACTTTTATACAATCATTCTAACATGCTTTTATACTTGTTTCTTGTATGAAACTTGACAACGTGATTCACATGCTATACTTAATCGAGTCGTAACGAGCCATAGGACTAATTGAACACATTTCACCCGACTTTGTGTCGTAACCGGTTAATTGATATAACTTACTTGTTTAGGTCAAGGCTAAGCAACTTTCATGCACACGTTTACTTGTTGAAGTACCTTTATACTCGTGCACTTGAGGTGAGATCATAGTCCCACCTTTTCAACAACTTTTTATACTTTTAAATTGTGGGCTGAGAAACATATACTTTGTTACATTTTGTACTACTTACTTTTATACTTTGAACACAAGTACAAGGAAAACAAACATTCCACAGCGAGTTAGAACAAAAATCCTCAATTCGATTATCATTAGTTACACTTGCAGGGTGTAAGCGAGAACTTATATTGTGTGGCCATACGGGTTTGACAAACCCTCATTACGGACGGTTCGCTACCGTCTACGGATGAAATATATTTTCGGGAAACAGTGTATGTTCTAACACTATTGTGATGGGGTTCTATGGAAGGAAACGTTAAGTCTTGATAATTGGGTGCTCGCGAACAATACTTTTGGAATGCAAACGATTTTGATAATCAACTATGGGAATACTAAATCTTGTGGTTCAAAAACAACGTTTATTACAAACACCTATGATTTCACCAACGTTTTTTCGTTGACAGTTTTCTATATGTTTCTCAGGTTCATACTCGGCTACTTGATACATGCTTCCGCACTCTTTGATTACTTGATTGGAGTCTACCATGCATGCATACGCTAGGGATAGCATTTTTGGATTCAAACTTTTGTCTACGTACTTACGCTATTTATAGCAACTGTGGTTTCAAACTAATTATGTCGCAAGTTATTTCATTCATACTTTATAACTTTGTAAACTTGAACTTATTGTCGATCCGTTTGTTAAACTAAACTTTGTACCTTTCAAATGAACGCGACATAATTTTGGTCAAACGAGTCTCATATAGGGACAACGACCACGCAACGGGACCTAAGTTAACGACGCCGACAATAACGGTTTTGGTCGGGTCGTTACAAGTGGTATCAGAGCGTTGGTTGTAGGGAACTAGGATGTGCATTAGTGTGTCTAACAGAGTCGTTAGGACGCATTAGTGAGTCTAGACTACAACCGGATAGTTAGCATTAGCATTCTGACATACATTTGCTATAGATAGCACTTACTTGACTACTTATGCATTATACTTGAATCATTCTTAGGCAAACTTTTTAATGGTACCCAACCTTCATCATACGAACTCGTATTCCGCCACTTTTTGGTAACACACGTAAATTCAAGATTCATACACGTATGGAAGACGACGACTTCATTAGTCACACTTGTTCGGGAACTCTGTCTCCCGGATTGTTATTTGCCACCGTTTCAACTTACTATCGGTTTCCCACTGGTGTTTCTTACTATCTACTTTTTGGTGTTACTACCATCACTACTCTAGGTGAGTATCGTCGTCAACATTTATCACTACGGTTGCGTGCTACTCGTTATCATGACTCGTTACTCTTTTCATACCTGAATACATTTTTTTGTCTGACTCGAACCGCATTGACGTGAACAATCATTTATACACTTCCCTCGGGGAAACGCTTCCTTAGAATTGCAGAAATTCTTTCGATTTAATATGAGTCACATTTGAGACGTCGTTACATTTTGTTCATTTTAGGTCTTCACGATGACACGAACTTGAATCTATGGAGTGATGTGGGAATGGAGGTATGAGTTAGCGTAATATAACGACACTCGATCAACGTGGTAATATTACGGTAAGACATACCAAAGTTCTAGTGACACGTGATGGTGGTTAGACTCGATCAACCTAAACACCACCATGAGCCATGTACATGACTTCATCTATTCATGTTGGACATCTGAAAACTCCGAGAATATTGATAACAACCATACCGGGGACACACCTTCGATTTTTGTCGAACTATACTTATGCTTCCGAATGAATTACCGATTCCTTTCGACTTCAACCGTATGTTACACGTGTATACTATCTCGTCCTCGCACAGTCTTATTGACTAACTAAAATTTACTCGTTATGCTCGCATCGAGGCGGAAACTTCTCTCGCCTTACACTCGTAATTCCGGTTCAGGAAATCTTTTATTTTAAATTCTCAATGGAGAGAGACTCTTTACGTTATGCTAGAATTCGCCTCAAGGGTGAATAGTCCCGACGAACGTTTTTGGAAACCGATAAATCTTCCGCAACGCAAATTTCTTGAGAAACTTGTTCTAACTAACGTTTTCGAGTCCTAACGAATTTGTTCAAATATACCTTACGGAATGTACTCCGTTTTGGACCGAGATCCTCGTTTCATTTCTAGACTTCGGAATGCCTCACAAAAAGCCTCGGGACCACGTTTAGACATGAGTACCGCGTACCATCCGCAACCCGACGGACCGAACAAACATACGATTTAAACCTTAGAATCCATAATACGAGTTGTATTACTAACTTCAAATTTACTTGAGAAAAGTATTTTCCTTTAGCTTAATCCTCGTACTACAATGACTTTCATTCGAGTTTTAACGTCACTCCTTTTGAAACCACATGTGACCGGAAACGTCATTCTCTTTCGTCGAACCAAGTAAACGATGATCAATTCACCGGGGCCGAGGTTATTCATGAGCAACCGAGAAAATTTATTCATATTCAGGTAAAACCCTACGCGACTCGTAATAACCAAGAGCTACGCCGATATTAGACGTAAACATTTCAAATTCCACGTGGGAAACCGCGTCACGTTAAGAGTCGCACCTTGGAAAAGTGCAATCCGTTTCGGGAAAACGTAGGAAGCTAAATCCGCGATATTTTGATCCTTTAAATTCTTGGGGTGTTTTGGACCCGTCGCTAGCCGTTTAGACTTTTCCGACTCATTTTGGGTCTCCGTTTATCCTACATTCGATGTATCAACTCAAAGACGTGTTTTGCAAAACGAGAACTTGTTATCTCCTTTGATGAACTCACTATCGACGATAACCCTCACTTCCTAGGAGGACCGGTTGAAACCATAAATCGTGAAGCCAAACCTTAAAACAACATATGATCCCGACCGTCAAAATTCGTTGAAATACCCTAGGACGTACTTCTCTCTCATTCGTAGAATTGGCAACACAAGATCTGGGGAAGATTCAACAACTACTACTTCCAACTAAATTTCGGGACGAAATTTCTTTTGAGGTGTGGATAATGTAACATCCCGCGTTTTTCCGTTAAATTTATTTTTAACACCGTCTTTTTTTTTTTAAATAATACCTTTCGTTATTTAAATTCGTAGTTTCCGTTGACTAACGTTCATAATAATTCCGTCATTTAATTATAACATCTCTCGTTAACTTGCGTTTTAAAAATATTCGATCGGTTAAATCCCGCACCCGCTTCTAAACTCGAGGGACTAAAATTGACACGGGGCAAACTAGTTGACTAGGTCAACTAGTCCACCCCAATCACCACCATTCAATCCCTCCATCTCTCTCTCTTTCTCTCTAGCAAGAACACACATACAAACACCCAATTCAATCATTCATCATCTAAATTCGATCTAGGAGGCTTACAACAAAACAAATTACATATTTGGAATCCTCTCTTCATCCTCTACAATTTGATACCAACTTCATCTCGTTTGGGTAACATTTCTAAAACACTAAATTTCTCTAAATTCGTGTTTTTGACTTGAAATTGTGTTAGTTAGTGTCTATGGCTCGTGTGTAACATGAATATATGTTTTGTTTGCTCGATTTGTGGTTTGGAGTAACTAGTTTGAGTTTTTGAAATGGGTTAGCTTAATCTTTGATTTTGGATGATTGAAAGTTGTTTAATTGTTAAAGTTCATGTTTTAATTGTGTTACTAGTATCACTAGCTTCGTTTTGATGCGTAGGATGATTAAGGAAACTTCAAAAACATGAATATTGATTTTTGCGGATTTTGGTTAGGGTTTGATAGACTTAAAACGAGCTTTTGATGTTTCGAATGCCATGAAATGTTATTAGTAAGTGTTTAGTTGTAATGTATGCTTCATTACCTTCAAAACGGCATATCGTATGTGTAAATTGGATTCCCGAATCATAAAATACGTTTTACGAACTTGAAACTTTGAAAATAAACCTTTCTTGATCAATTGACGAGTTTTCGGTTATTGTAAATGATGTTTTTGTTTGATGATATGTGGTTAGTTGTATTGCTCGTCAAAATACCTTTCCGAGGATATAAGATACATGTTTTGGTTGTTTGCGGATCATAAATGGTGAATGTTTGATGTTTGGTTCGTGCATACTTTGGAAAACTGACCAGAAATCTCTGCCCAGATGGTGGCGCGGCGCGCCGCATCCCCGCGCGGCGCGCGGATTGGCCTGGCCAGATTCTGCTTTGTTTGGCGCATTTCACGCGAAATGTTTGACTAGCTATCGACCTCCGATTCACATGAAACTTGTTTTAATATACTTGTATATGAATATTTAGCATAGAAAAATAGTCCGGGACCCGACCTGAACGCGTTGACTTTTTCGTTGACTTTGACCAAGTTTGACTTTTAGTCAAACTTAACCAAACTTTTATACAATCATTCTAACATGCTTTTATACTTGTTTCTTGTATGAAACTTGACAACGTGATTCACATGCTATACTTAATCGAGTCGTAACGAGACATAGGACTAATTGAACACATTTCACCCGACTTTGTGTCGTAACCGGTTAATTGATATAACTTACTTGTTTAGGTCAAGGCTAAGCAACTTTCATGCACACGTTTACTTGTTGAAGTACCTTTATACTCGTGCACTCGAGGTGAGATCATAGTCCCACCTTTTCAACAACTTTTTATACTTTTAAATTGTGGGCTGAGAAACATATACTTTGTTACATTTTGTACTACTTACTTTTATACTTTGAACACAAGTACAAGGAAAACAAACATTCCACAGCGAGTTAGAACAAAAATCCTCAATTCGATTATCATTAGTTACACTTGCAGGGTGTAAGCGAGAACTTATATTGTGTGGCCATACGGGTTTGACAAACCCTCATTACGGACGGTTCGCTACCGTCTACGGATGAAATATATTTTCGGGAAACAGTGTATGTTCTAACACTATTGTGATGGGGTTCTATGGAAGGAAACGTTAAGTCTTGATAATTGGGTGCTCGCGAACAATACTTTTGGAATGCAAACGATTTTGATAATCAACTATGGGAATACTAAATCTTGTGGTTCAAAAACAACGTTTATTACAAACACCTATGATTTCACCAACGTTTTTTCGTTGACAGTTTTCTATATGTTTCTCAGGTTCATACTCGGCTACTTGATACATGCTTCCGCACTCTTTGATTACTTGATTGGAGTCTACCATGCATGCATACGCTAGGGATAGCATTTTTGGATTCAAACTTTTGTCTACGTACTTACGCTATTTATAGCAACTGTGGTTTCAAACTAATTATGTCGCAAGTTATTTCATTCATACTTTATAACTTTGTAAACTTGAACTTATTGTCGATCCGTTTGTTAAACTAAACTTTGTACCTTTCAAATGAACGCGACATAATTTTGGTCAAACGAGTCTCATATAGGGACTACGACCACGCAACGGGACCTAAGTTAACGACGCCGACAATAACGGTTTTGGTCGGGTCGTTACAGATTGCACCAAGAATTGTTGACGTTAAAACAGAACTTTAAGATCTCCATCGCAGAATTAACTCACACTAAATAAACTGCACCCCAAACCTTCAACATATGAAACCCGTTTGATTGTTATGCCATTTTGCACATAATCTCCGTAACCCATTATCGCTGCAATTTCATTATTTCCAAATGTAACCGTTCCTAGGAATTTGTCAATGAAGTTGACAAGCAAGGATTTATAGCCCGTCATGTGTCGAAAACAACCAGAATCGATACACCAAACACAGACACCGAAACCCTGTAAATGTGAATTTCCTAGAGTTTAGGTACCCAAAGATTCTTGGGTCCTTTTCGGTTAGTACCAGCAATAAACTTTAGATCAACGATGAAAGAATCACGTAAAGCATCATGCAGTTTAGACAATAAACCATCATTTAAAACCACATTACATGAAGCATCATACACAATATCAAGTTTTACATCGTTATCAGAAGTCTTAACACACAACTTATTCCAAGTAGATGTTTTGTTCACAGACGAAAATTGAAAAACATGAGATGATTTCCTAGGCCGACTAGCAGATTGCGTTGGTTTGGTTGCTACTTTCTTAGTCGTGGACTTAGGAATCCATACAGATTTGTAATTCAAGTTTGGATTATGACCTGTGATACGAAAAACTCCTTTGTTAGTTAGACGTCCAAACTTTTAAGTTGACACATGAGATGATTGATTTTGCTAAATCTCCAATTTGATTTTACGTTCTTTTGCATCATACTTACTTAAATCAGGTTTAGGACTTGTGTGTTGTGTGGACTTAACTGATATCGTTAAAAGACTCGCTTTTGAAGTTTTTGTCATTGGAATCATAGGAATCTTTTCAGTTGACACAGAACCATCGGGAGAATGAATCTTTTTGACAACAAATTGAGTTGTAGAAACAACTTTTGAACCACGATTGCCAAATTGAGAACGTAGAGGATTTTTAAGAATAGTAATGGGTTTTACATCCTTAGATGTTGTTGTTGTTCCCTTCCCCTTCTTAGTAATCCCACCAATACATTCAAGCACATTGGTTTCAACATTAGACGATTGCTTATGTGACAACCCGGAAATTTCCAACCAAATTTAAACTTTAATCTTTATATGTTTCCGACACCAGAAATTTCCAACCAAATTTAAACTTTAATCTTTATATGTTTCCGACACGATAAGCAATATTTGTTAAGTTAAATTTCTAGAATTTTAAACTATATTCATACATTCATTCAACCTCGACCAAGTTCCAACGATTCACGAACCATTAAACGAATATGATTATATATGTATATGTGTATATATATTATAACTTGAAACGTAAACAAAATATTAGATTAAATACTTTATATGATTGTATCTATTTCAAAATATTTATCAATGGAATTAGAAGATAAGATCAAATGATTGAATTATCAGATATATTGAATTATGATTACAAGTCTCTGTTGAAAGGCCCACGTTGATTTGAAAAATCTTTCTATTTTAACAATATTCGGAAAATGGTAAAGTGATTTATAAATAAGAACAAATAGTCAATCATTGAGAACTAGACAAAGGATAGTGGAAGATTGAATCTCATAAAGACTCGATTGATCTATTTAGTTTCAAATGTACAAAAACATTTTCAGTTTAAAAAGAACTTTATTATTAAAAAGTATATAACTTTTATAAATATCTAGAACCACTTTTGACAACTCATTACTTAACTAGTATGATAAAGATAACGATATTTATATTTTATTTTATTAAATATATATAACGATTTAAATTAATATTATATATATTTATACGCGTATTATACGTACATAGTTTTATACTTTTACTATACTTAAACTTTACCTTTACTTTATTTTTACTTTACTTTAACTTTAATAATTCACTTTAATAATTCATACTTTAATAATTCACTTTAATAATTCATACTTTAATAATTCACTTTAATAATTCATACTTTAATAATTCACTTTAATAATTCATACTTTAATAATTCACTTTAATAATTCAAAAATTTATTATAAATAGAATTCAATAGGTTTCATTATTTCATAGAAACTTGAAAATATTTTTCTCTAAACTCTCTCAATCGATTTACATATATATATTTACTCCGTATTATTTCAAGATATTATTAGTATACATAAAATATTACGACGGAGTGCTGTCCGAGTAATTTTGAAATTGTTTTTCGAGTAGGATATAATTAAGGAAATTATGGGTTATAGCTTTGGAGGTGATTGAGTATGGTTCATGGGTATGCTCGTGAGGTCAATATAGTGTTTATCATTTCCGTTGCGTCTACGTACCTTTCCTGCAATATTGAATCTCAATATTGATACGTGAGTACTCATAATTTAACTTTTACATACTAATAGTGTATCCCTGACTAGTGCTCGAGTATTTAGGATTATGCATGCTTGTACTTTTGATATTGCCCTTAGACAGGTTAGGTTGAATCTTGAATTAGTTACACTTACGGTTGAGATAAGGTATAAGATATGCATGTCCTTGGAAAGCTAGCGAAATATTAAGAACTTTTCCTTTAGATATCGAATGGTTTCGATGAACGGATTAGAAGTTATAATCAATTGAATTTTTGATATTTTTATTAAAAATGATTATTATTATCGTCGTTTTTATCGTCGTTCAGGTTTTATCTTATTATTATCATTATTATTATTATTATCTTTATCAATAAAAAGGATTTATCATTAAAAATTGTTATTTTTTTATTATTACTATCGTTATTATCGTTAAAGTTATAATTAGTATTATTATTATTATCCAATTATTATTATTATTATTATTATTATTATTATTATTATTATTATTATTATTATTATTATTATTATTATTATTATTAGTATTATTATTATTATTATTATCATTATTAATATGTATATCATTATTTAAAAATGGTTATTGTTATTATTATTATTATTACTATATTATCATTAAGATAATTATTAGTATTATCGTTAATAATGTTATAGTAACTATCATTATTAATATTAGTGTTATTAAAACAAATAATTGTAACACCTAATTATTTTGATTACTATTATTATCATTATTATGAACACTATATAAAAGACGATTAAAATCTATTAAACGAAATGATTAGGAAATAATGAGTAAGAGTATCATGATGAAATTAAAATATTATAAGATATTGATTTAGATAAAATTATCGTTCTTATTATTTTTATCATTACTATTATTATTAAAAGTATCGTTAGTATTAAAACTATCATTTTAACAAAAATTATCATTTTAATAGAAATGTCATTGTTACTATAAAATATCATTATTATTATTATTTTAAATATAATTATTATTTTAAAGATAATATTAAAAATTATCGTATATATTAAAGTTATCATAATTAGAATTATCATTTTATCATAATGTCATCTTAGTAATTATAAATATTGATATTTTTATAATAATAATTATTATTACAAAATAATACAACTTTACTTACTATCATTATAGATATTATTTTATCAAATAAATATGTGATACAAACATATTTTACTACGTGTAATAACTTAGTTTGATAATACCTATCATATTATCTTTATGATATTAAATGAACCCTATAAATTTTATTAATTAATATATATAAAAATATATTTTATTATATAAATTTAATATAAAATTTTATTTATTAATAAATAAATTATATTATTTACTCTAATAAATCTTTTAAAAATATTTAATAATATAAAACGACGATATTTAAACTATATATTAATCATGTATAAATTTTTGGAAATTATTTTGAGTCAAATTTACTTTTGTTGACTTTTGCATATTAGTCTCGAGAATTAGGAATGTGGTACACTATGACTTGACCTAATTTGTTAGACAAATATTGACCAACACATAAATATATATAATTAATTTAGGTTCATGAATCCGAGGCTAACCTTATACTTGTTCAATGACGTTATATGTATTTTTACTACGAAATACAGTATGGTGAGTTTCATTTGCTCCCTTTTTAAATGCTTTTGCAATATATATTTTGGGACTGAGAATACATGCGCTGCTTTTATAAATGCTTTACGAAATAGACACAAGTGATAGAAACTACATTCTATGGTTGAATTATCGAAATCGAATATGCCCCTTTTTATTAAGTCTGGTAATCTAAGAATTAAGGAACAGACACCCTAATTGACGCGAATCCTAAAGATAGATCTATTGGGCCTAACAAACCCCATCCAAAGTACCGGATGCTTTAGTACTTTGAAATTTATATCATGTCCGAAGGAGGATCCCGGAATGATAGGGGATATTCTTATATGCATATTGTTAATGTCGGTTACCAGGTGTTCAATCCATATGAATGATATTTTTGTCTCTATGCATGGGACGTATGTTTATGATAAATGGAAATATGAAATCTTGTGGTCTATTAAAATGATGGAAATGATTATTTATGTTAAACTAATGAACTCACCAACCTTTTTGGTTGACACTTGAAAGCATGTTTATTCTCAGGTGTTAAAGAAATTTTCCGCTGTGTATTTGCTCATTTTAAAGATATTACTTGGAGTCTTTCATAGCATATTTCGAAGAACGTTGCATTCGAGTCTTTGAGTTCATCAAAGATTATTATTAAATCAATTTATAGTTGGATAGTGGATATTATGAAATGGTATGCATGCATGTCAATTTTCGATGTAAAGAAAGTTTGTCTTTTAAAAACGAATGCAATGTTTGTAAAATGTATCATATAGAGGTTAAATACCTCGCAATGTAATCAACTATTGGGAATCGTTTATAATGTATATGAACGGGTCCTTTCAGTTGGTATCAGAGCGGTGGTCTTAGCGAACCAGGTCTGCATTAGTGTGTCTAACTGATAAGTCGATAGGATGCATTAGTAAGTCTGGACATCGACCGTGTCTGCATGTCAAAAGTTTTGCTTATCATTTTGTGTCGAAAATTAACTACTTATCATCCTCAGGAAATTACCTGCTTATCATTTTTAGTCTAAGACACGTCTTGCTGCATTGATTGCATGAATAGTGTATAGACAAAAATTTATATCTTAGTATATCTGCTAAATCATATCTTATCGTATCTGTTACTTTAAACTTTGCCTGACATATCCCGCAAAGTCCTCCGTAATCTACAAAATCTTTTGATCTATATATATATATATATATATATATATATATATATATATATATATATATATATATATATATATATATATATATATATATATATATATATATATATATATATATATATATATATATATTCATTCTATGTAATTATAATACCATCCATTAGCCAAAATCATTTCATATTGAAAAAAAAAATCCTTTATCCAATCGTACGAAATGGAATTCGTCATCAGTTCAAGTCACTCAGATTCTGAAATGGAATCCCATTCAAGCTCCGAAAGCAGTGTGACCGGAATAGATCAACCAATCAGTCATCACCTATTCTGGATGAATTGGGGATGGGTTCGTAGCCTCCTCAATCATTAGAGACAAGAAGAAGGCGATCCCTTCCATCCACCAAATTGCCCTCTTGACGAAGAACCTGAAGCACTTACCGGCGAACCTGTCCGAAACACCATTTTCTCGTTCATTTCCAGAGTATCTCGTCACGATTATATATTACATCAAATTTTATATTTTATTTATCCGCTCGTCCGAACCGACAATCACCCCGGTGTAATAGAAGAAGTCAACGAGCTTCGCGCTCGGGTAGTGGCTTTGGAGAATATGGTGCAGAGATTACAAACACCAGCAGCAGCATCAGCAGCATAACCAGTACCACCATCATCAACACCAACAGTACCATTACCACCTCCAACCACAACCGCGTCGTAAACCTCAACTTCACAATCTGTCCCACGAGCAATTTTTGTCATACGCATCATAGATACCAAGGAGTACCAACAACAATAACTGACGAAGTATTAATTCATAACTTCATTGGAGAAACATTCCGCGGCGATTATGCAATCTCTAAAGTCTTAGAGATTATCTAATCTAGCCCTAACCATAAATCAGTTAAGCGAACCAAAATGATAGAAGGAAGAGTAGAAACCCTGACAAAAATGGTGTGTGATTAACAAGCTAAACTTGCTTTACCAACAGCATCAACAGTACCGTCAGCGTTACCAGCATCATCAGTACAGTCAACATCCAAATCAACAACACCGATAACATCACAAACTCCGTCAGTTCAAGAATCACTGTGGACATCATTACGAATCAATAACGTGTATATTGTATCAACGAGTTATGAAGAATTAACTCATTCCCTCTGAAGAAATTATATGTATATTATATATATATATATATATATATATATATATATATATATATATATATATATATATATATATATATATATATATATATATATATATATATATATATATATATATATATATATATATATATATATATATATATATATATATATATATATATATATATATTTTGAAATAAATCTTTCCGCGCTAAGCTATTGTGTGTGAATCTTAACTACTCGGTTAATTCATATTACAAATATGCAATAATGTACGTCCTTCAGCCGCAACTTAACCAGCGTTAACTACAATCTCTGTCGTAATTCAACAAATTCCAATTCATAATAAATCAAGTATATATTGATTTTACACTTTCATCATCGATGTACCCGAAACTTTTCAGATAACATCATTCGTACTTTGCGAAATTCACAAGAATTCCACGAACCGAACATCATACATCAACAAATAACGAAGTATTGATTCATAATTTCAATGTCATTAAAGAAATACTGCGTAAAAGTTATGTACTTTTTAAAGCCTTTAGGGAATATTCAATTCTAGTTTCAACCGTAAATCAAATGAGTTTAATTTAACATTAACTCATTAAATCTATGTTACATCTGAAGAAAATATACATATATATATATATATTTTCATAAAGACTGTAATAAAATTCTTTTGTACAAAATATTAATTGTGAATTTTTTTTGACGGGTAGGTAATACCCGAGAGATATATAAATTCACAATTAATATGTTACATTCTTCGAATCTGATTCAGCAAATCATCCATTATACTCCCTACTTTCACAACAATATACATTCTGTTATAGAAATCAAAACAACCATACTCATTCAAAATTTAATTACATATTCTGATTTTGAAATCTCAAAATTCAACTTGAGATATGACCAAAATCATCACTCTTAGATCCTTACATCTTTCACAAGCTATATTTTGACTTCAAAACTGTGTTAAAATATCAAATGTATGTTAACGATTACAATCTATGTTCAAACCCTTCGAAAATTTCTGAAGACACTTCGAATGATGAGCAATCGAGATGATGATACAACAACATGTTACCCATAGTTATGTACCCGAAAAACTCTTGAAACCAAAGTAAAAGTTTAAACAACGTATCCGCGTCAGATTCTTTGGCATTTATTAGCAAAAATAACTTTGCGACTCCTATTCAAAGTAGCCAGTTTTGTCACAACTCCAGCAAGTCAACTTCGACTTTTCAGTCAGACTAACCTTATTATAACCTTGAGATATACACCATCGTTACCAGGGAACCTTTTACATTACACCACATTATTAGCAGATGTACCAACAACTTTATTACCCTTTGACTTTAGCCTCTCCAAAAAGTCATTATAATTATTCATTGAAACCCCATCATTTACTCATTCGCATCTTGTAATGAGAATTGCCATACGAATCATTGGGAATTAGCAATCAGTATTTTGAAATCTCGCAGCATGTCTACGCCAACAGATATATGTGTATATATAACGTCTATCTTCTGGACTTAATTTGAATGTGAAGTTTCTGAAAAACACTCCAAACTACGAATTGGTTCTTCGAAAATGGGAAAAAAATGCTGATGAAGCAGCAAAAACTATAAACGGTAAAAGCTGGATGATACTGATGAAGTGTGCTGGAAAAGGGCAGAAAAAGAGAAGTTTTGGAACTGGAAAACGGATTGAGCAAAGTAGGAAGGAGGCTGTGGACAAATTACAAACACTGAACCTGACTTCAAAGGATCTAAATGATTCAGTACATGCTGAAGTCATTAACGAATACCTTGCTCTTGACTCTAAACCCCAGCGGACAATATTCTTCATCATCCTTTGATATTAGAAATTCTAAAATATCATCATATCTTTCATTATAAATATCCTCCATATTTCTGAAGATATTTTCTTAATTTTTCTTATTTGAAATCATTTACCTCTTCGCGCTATCTGTATTACATCATAAAAGAAACTATTTTAGTTTCTAAATTCTAAAACATTCAAGTTTAAAATAGGAATATTTTGAAGTAGTGTTGGGAACTGAAGCATGAATTAGTATAATATAATGACACTTGATCAATGTGATTATATTACAGTAAGTCATGCTGAGTTTCTAAATAGAACGTGATGATTCACAGATCATAACATCATCATGTGCCATGTTATACGACTCTTATATCCTATTTAACCTCTAAAATATCAAGAAAATATTTCTTGATGATTCGGCATTTTCTAAGGTATTCTAGTAATTTGACAAGTCAAGATCGTGCCATCACAATTTCCTTCCTAGAACATTAACAATGTTCATTCCGAAATTCATATCTATGAATTCTGGACCATTACAAGCGATGCTTAATCGCAAGAAGAAGAAACGAAAGGACAAAACTCCGAAATAGAAATTGGGGTATAAATTGCAGCAAATAAAAGAGAGCATTAACTGTGAATGATAATGATTATAGAAGACAGAAGCAGAGATTTTGAAATATAAGGGAACATATAAAGCCCAACGACAAACCAGAAATTATAAACCATATATATCGATGCATATAACAATATAAAGACACAGAAGGACTAGAAACACTATAAACCCAAGAGTATAGTAGAAGTAAATAGATTCTTCCGGCGATAGATGAAAAAGAAGAATGACCGATATGAAAGTTAGAAGTATATCGAGAATCAGAACTGGATGGAGCATATTGATGAATACTTTAAAATATGAGTTGAGGGGGAAAGAATAGAAGGTGATGAAACATGACTAGGAATTTAGAAATCAATAGATTTAACTCACACAATGGCGGAATAAGTGAATCAAACCCTCTAGTGAATATGTTAAGTTTTTTTTTTTGATTAATTTAGTCAAACCACAACTAAATCAAGTGTGATTAGATCAACACCTAGAGCTATTATTCACCACCTGGGTGATTTGGACTGAGAGAGAATCGGAGGAGCTCACTAGATCTGAGTGTGTGTAACAAATGAGAGGCTTAACCTAAAATGAAGAACATAAGACTTTATATATCCCTGCTGTTGACTCACCCATACGATTCATTCATCACACGTACAAGTTGGCTTCATCAGCCGTACGGGTGATCACTCACTCGTGTCTTCTCATTTAGGTTGTAATTGTGACTTAGCTCAGCATCAACCGTGCGTATGAGCCTGTCAGTCGTACTAGTGAGGCTTCACTCGTACGTCTGACTAAGTCTAACATAGTCAAACATCTAAATCTCATTCCTGCAGTTCCTGTAACCACATACAAACACGTATAGGATAATAACGAGTAATTATGGTGGCCTGTAAACTGTTGTACCTGCAATGGACGTGGGTAGATGTCTAGGGACTTGCATAAAATGCATCAACAGAAGGTGTGAGTTGTAAGGAAACGAAGGAGGTGAATTTATAAGAAAATCTCCGACAAAACAATTAAAATGGACGATCGCATTTAAAGCGGATCCTAATTCCCTTGATTACCGGAGAGTCAAATCTTATTAAGAAGATTTTCTTCAAATCCCTTGAAATCTGGGAATCAATCATATCTACGTCAAATGATAAGATGAATCTATACTTACTCATTTCACTCTTCTATGTTAGCTTCATTCGTACTCTTCATATAAATGGATTGTTTATCTAAATTATTCGCTGATGATAAAACTCTAATTTTCAGCCCGTATGCATCATGAAAACATACTTATTATCATTGACGACCTTTTCACTCAAAATTCAGGACGAAATTTCTTTAACGGGTAGGTACCGTGACAACCCGGAAATTTCCAACCAAATTTAAACTTTAATCTTTATATGTTTCCGACACCGGAAATTTCCAACCAAATTTAAACTTTAATCTTTATATGTTTCCGACACGATAAGCAATATTTGTTAAGTTAAATTTCAAGAATTTTAAACTATATTCATACATTCATTCAACCTCGACCAAGTTCCAACGATTCACGAACCATTAAACGAATATGATTATATATGTATATGTGTATATATATTATAACTTGAAACGTAAACAAAATATTAGATTAAATACTTTATATGATTGTATCTGTTTCAAAATATTTATCAATGAAATTAGAAGATAAGATCAAATGATTGAATTATCAGATATATTGAATTATGATTACAAGTCTCTGTTGAAAGGCACACGTTGATTTGAGAAATCTTTCCATTTTAACAATATTCGGAAAATGGTAAAGTGATTTATAAATAAGAACAAATTGTCAATCATTGAGAACTAGACAAAGGATAGTGGAAGATTGAATCTCATAAAGACTCGATTGATCTATTTAGTTTCAAACATACAAAAACGTTTTCAGTTTAAAAAGAACTTTATTATTAAAACGTATATAACTTTTATAAATATCTAGAACCACTTTTAACAACTCATTACTTAACTAGTATGATAAAGATAACGATATTTATATTTTATTTTATTAAATATATATAACGATTTAAATTAATATTATATATATTTATACGCGTATTATACGTACATAGTTTTATACTTTTACTATACTTAAACTTTACCTTTACTTTATTTTTACTTTACTTTAACTTTAATAATTCACTTTAATAATTCATACTTTAATAATTCACTTTAATAATTCATACTTTAATAATTCACTTTAATAATTCATACTTTAATAATTCACTTTAATAATTCATACTTTAATAATTCACTTTAATAATTCAAAAATCTATTATAAATAGAATTTAATAGGTTTCATTATTTCATAGAAACTTGAAAATATTTTTCTCTAAACTCTCTCAATCGATTTACATATATATATTTACTCCGTATTATTTCAAGATATTATTAGTATACATAAAATATTACGACGGAGTGCTGTCCGAGTGATTTTGAAATTGTTTTTCGAGTAGAATAGGATTAAGGAAATTATGGGTTATAGCTATGGAGGTGATTGAGTATGGTTCATGGGTATGCTCGTGAGGTCAATATAGTATTTATCATTTCCGTTGCGTCTACGTACCTTTCCTGCAATATTGAATCTCAATATTGATATGTGAGTACTCATAATTTAACTTTTACATACTAATAGTGTATCCCTGACTAGTGCTCGAGTATTTAGGATTATGCATGCTTGTACTTTTGATATTGCCCTTAGACAGGTTAGGTTGAATCTTGAATTAGTTACACTTACGGTTGAGATAAGGTATAAGATATGCATGTCCTTGGAAAGCTAGCAAAAAATTAAGAACTTTTCCTTTAGATATCGAATGGTTTCGATGAACGAATTAGAAGTTATAATCAATTGAATTTTCGATATTTTTATTAAAAATGATTATTATTATTATCGTCGTTTTTATCGTCGTTCTAGTTTTATCTTATTATTATCATTTATTATTATCTTTATCAATAAAAAGGATTTATCATTAAAAATTGTTATTTTTTTATTATTACTATCGTTATTATCGTTAAAGTTATAATTAGTATTATTATTATTATCCAATTATTATTATTATTATTATTATTAGTATTATTAGTATTATTGTCATTATTAATATGTATATCATTATTTAAAAATGGTTATTATTATTGTTATTATTATTATTATTATTACTATATTATCATTAAGATAATTATTAGTATGATCGTTAATAATGTTATAGTAACTATCATTATTAATATTAGTGTAATTAAAACAAATATTTGTAACACCTAATTATTTTGATTACTATTATTATCATTATTATGAACACGATATAAAAGATGATTAAAAGCTATTAAACGAAACGATTAGGAAATAATGAGTAAGAGTATCATGATGAAATTAAAATATTATAAGATATTGATTTAGATAAAATTATCGTTTTTATTATTTTTATCATTACTATTATTATTAAAAGTATCGTTAGTATTAAAACTATCATTTTAACAAAAATTATCATTTTAATAGAAATGTCATTGTTACTATAAAATATTATTATTATTATTATTTTAAATAGAATTATTATTTTAAAGATAATATTAAAAATTATCGTAAATATTAAATTTATCATAATTAGAATTATCGTTTTATCATAATGTCATCTTAGTAATTATAAATATAGATATTTTTATAATAATAATTATTATTACAAAATAATACAACTTTTACTTACTATCATTATAGATATTATTTTATCAAATAAATATGTGATACAAACATATTTTACTACGTGTAATAACTTACTTTGATAATACCTATCATATTATCTTTATGATATTAAATGAACCCTATAAATTTTATTAATTAATATATATAAAAGTATATTTTATTATATAAATTTAATATAAAATTTTATTTATTAATAAATAAATTATATTATTTACTCTAATAAATCTTTTAAAAACATTTAAAAATATAAAACGACGATATTTAAACTATATATTAATCATGTATAGATTTTTGGAAATTATTTTGAGTCAAATTTACTTTTGTTGACTTTTGCATATTAGTCTCGAGCATTAGGATTGTGGTACACTATGACTTGACCTAATTTGTTAGACAAATATTGACCAACACATAAATATATATAATTAATTTAGGTTCGTGAATCCGAGGCCAACCTTGCACTTGTTCAATGACGTTATATGTATTTTTACTAAGAAATACAGTATGGTGAGTTTCATTTGCTCCCTTTTTAAATGCTTTTGCAATATATATTTTGGGACTGAGAATACATGCGCTGCTTTTATAAATGCTTTACGAAATAGACACAAGTGATCGAAACTACATTCTATGGTTGAATTATCGAAATCGAATATGCCCCTTTTTATTAAGTCTGGTAATCTAAGAATTAGGGAACAGACACCCTAATTGACGCGAATCCTAAAGATAGATCTATTGGGCCTAACAAACCCCATCCAAAGTACCAGATGCTTTAGTACTTCAAAATTTATATCATGTCCGAAGGAGGATCCCGGAATGATAGGGGATATTCTTATATGCATATTGTTAATGTTGGTTACCAGGTGTTCAATCCATATGAATGATATTTTTGTCTCTATGCATGGGACGTATGTTTATGAGAAATGGAAATATGAATTCTTGTGGTCTATTAAAATGATGGAAATGATTATTTATGTTAAACTAATGAACTCACCAACTTTTTTGGTTGACACTTGAAAGCATGTTTATTCTCAGGTGTTAAAGAAATTTTCCGCTGTGCATTTGCTCATTTTAAAGATATTACTTGGAGTCTTTCATAGCATATTTCGAAGAACGTTGCATTCGAGTCATTGAGTTCATCAAAGATTATTATTAAATCAATTTATAGTTGGATAGTGGATATTATGAAATGGTATGCATGCCTGTCAATTTTCGATGTAAAGAAAGTTTGTCTTTTAAAAACGAATGCAATGTTTGTAAAATGTATCATATATAGGTCAAATACCTCGCAATGTAATCAACTATTGGGAATCGTCTATAATGTATATGAACTGGTCCTTTCAGCTTATGTGTCTTAGCCTGTTTCAGTTGAATTATCTTTTGTTTTAAGTTTTTAATCTCAAGACATAATTCTTCAGCAGAAACTATCACTTCACCCTCCTTAAAACCATAGGTACATTCTTTCTTAGGCAGTGAAGGCAATTTATCACACAAAGCAAGCATTTGTTCTAATGATTGGCACTTAAGTTGCAAGTCAATATTCTCCTGTTCTGGTTGAGATACTATACGATTCAAATTACGTACATCATTCAAATGTAAATAATAATCATGCAAAGGATGAAGTTGACTTTCAGAATCTATCAAAGGTTCAATGATTGGTTCATTATGAGGTTCTACTTTTTCATCTAAAGAATTTTGACCTAGAGATTCTGTCTCAAAGAAAACAGTTAGTTCATGTGCTAGATCTTCACGGAAAATATCATTTGGACATACAGGTAAAGCAGGTAGAATTGGTTTCAAATCAAAAGTTGATTCATCAAACACCTCATCTATGTTAACAATGCTAGAACTAGGTTTGTTAAACACTTCATTCTCAAGCATTAAAATGTACTTCTCTAGCATGAGTGTAGGAATGTAAACCAATCTACGTGTCGGCATATAATTAGCACATTGCACATTCTTTTCAGTTTCAAAAAGTTCCTTCAAGAAATCAGGATTTGATTTACCCATTTTTGCATTAATTTTCTCATACATTAAGCTAATTTGATGGTATTTTTTAGATTTGTGATTAACAATAATATCATCAAAATCAGCATCAGAAGCATGCACAAAATGCGGTGGTAAACCAGCTTGAAAGTAATCAGAATGATATAATCCTAGAATCTTTTTGGAAGCTCCATCTAAGATCTTAGGATCTTCATAACCCAACCCCAACTTTTCACCATGAATCGTTTTTGGTCTGTTCATGAAAATTGTTTGTTTTGAAAGTTCTAAATCAATGATAGCTTTAGATTGCTCTGTACGATAGAGTTTTTCCTCATATCGAGCAAGTTGAGCTTTCATTAGAACAGACTCTTTTGACAACGAAGAAATTTCAGTGTCTTTTTCAATTATGGCGTTTTCCAAATTAATAATTTTCTTGTTTAGCTTTGAAAGTGTGGGTTCATGTTGGTTTTTTAAATCAGAAAGATCTTTTTCTAAGAATTGAACTTTTTCTGCAAGTCGTTCAGATTTTAAACGATAATCAGTTCGTTCGACTTTAATCGGATGAATTGTCTTCTTAAGATCTTCCAACTCAGTTTCTGTAGAGCTGAGTTGGAGAGTCAATCATTGCACATCCTTTTGCAATTTGGATGAGGAAGGTCTGGTCTTATTTAGTTTGATTTTATCTTTTAAAATCTTGTTTTCAGATTTTAAGCCTTTGACTTCTTTTGACATTGAGACCAGATTCTTCATCAAGTCATTTTGCATTTTTATAAAATCAGGTGAGATTTTAGTTGATTGTACCTCATCATCGTCAGATGGTGAGTCAGAATTCTCCAATGCTTCCTTAGCTTTGATGAGCTTAGTCACCTTGCAAACATTTACATGTTCCACCTCTGAGTCTGAATCATCAGTCCAGTTAAACCAAGTATCATCAACCGGTTTCAGCTCTCCCCCAGTTTCCACAATCTTAGCCATCAACATTTTCTTCTTGTAGTAAGCTGTGTCCTTCTTCTTAGGCATCTTGCACTCACGAGAGTAATGACCAGCTTTGCCACAATTGAAACAGATTGAATCTTCCTTCTTGAAATCATCAGCACGTTGTTGTTTGGATTGATCAGCTTTCTTGTAGTACGAGGAAGATGATGAGTTTTTGCGTTGATTGCTTGATTTGCCTTTAAACTTGTGTTTGTTCAAAGCGTTTGTGAACATGGCTGCCATCTTGACAAATTCAAGGTGAGAATCATCAACATCAGAAAGATTCAACTTTTCAGAATCAGTTGATTCTTCAAAAAGCACTTTCTTGGACAAGCTTTTAGAAAATGATTTGCTCTTCTTTTTGGCAATTAGGGCAAGAGGATCGCCCGGAGAAGACTCTTTCCTTCCTTCTTGAAGTTTAGACACCTCAGGTTGGTAATGCATAAGAACTCCAACAAGCTCATGAATAGTCAACTTGTCAATCTCTTTGGTAGATCGAACAATGGTTCCATAAGGAAGCCAATCAGCATTGAGCTTTTTGAGGAATTTCATGTTGACTTCAGCATGTACTTTTACAATCTTACACCTTTTCAACTCATTGAGAACACCATTGAAATGACGGTATGTATCCTTGAGTTGTTCTTCTGGTTCCTACTTGAAATCTTCATACAATCCCAGAGCCTTATTCAATTTAGTAACGTCTGACATGTCATAAGCTTCTTGTTGTCATTTGATCTCATCCCATATATCTTTTGCAGTAGTGTTGCTATCAACATTTTCAAATAGCTCATATAGGATAGATTGCATGACAATATTCTTAGCCTCTATGTCACCCTGAGCTCTTTCACGTTTATCACCAGAAAGTTCATAGACTGGAATTCGCATACCAGTATCCAGATGAAAATCAACAACTGGACCATCTCTCAGAGAAGTCCATATATGTTTAGCTTTCTTACCCTTATAGTCTATGTACTGAGTGATACGATGAAGCCACTGAGTGTACTTGCCATCAAACAACACTGGAGGTCTGGAATCTGATCCAATGATAAGAGTATCTTGAGTAGACATCTTAAATTGAGGTAGATTCGGTATAGATTCGGTATTAAACACAATCTATGATCAGGGTTCAGTATAAAATCTAACAAGAATGTCAGATTCGGTAAAGATTCGGTACAGTAGCAGACTCAGTAAGTGGTTCGGTACTGTAGCAGATTCGGTAACAATTCGGTAAACCAGATTCTGTATCAGAAACTGATAAGAATCACAAGTAACACACCCAGATTCGGTATGAATTCGGTAACCACACAACTTGAAGCCTCAGAATACTTAAAACCAAAGAATTAAGTGAAACTTAGATTCTGATTCAGTAAATGACTCGGTAGTCAAATTCTGTAAAATATTATGTGTAAACACAATCCAATTCCCTTGAATTAGATTCGGTAACCTTGCTGCACAAGAAAACAAGTTAGTAACAAACAGAATATCAATGATACCTAAGATTCAGGATACCGAATGTCAACTGTAGCAGTTGACAATACCGAGTCTAAGTTTAAAACTTAGAAATATAACAGAATCCTTTCTCAAACCACACCAATTAGTTGCGTATATTCAAACTGAATGTGATAGAATCACAAACACACCACAATCTGCAACACTTAAGATGAATTTTCAGTAATGAAGCAGACTCGGTATGACGGTTACGATACCGAGTGTTGATCAAATCTTCAAAACTTGAAGAATTGAAGAAATTGAACCGACAGAAATGTGATTTAACACCTCACGAACACAACTGAATCTTTAAATCTTCACAAAAATCCAGAATCAAGCTTGAATTAAGCAATACCGAGAGTTTTAGCCACAAACTCTAAAAATCAACTTGATTCTCCATAATTGAAGTTAAAAAGCTGTAATGATGATCGAAACTCTTTCTAATAGACCTAATACACCTTTGCTGAAATTATCACAAGAATCTGAACGTCAGATTATCAAATTCGATAATACCGAATCTGATTCATTTTACCGAGAGTATTCAGATTCTGTAATCTACAATCTCTGGATCGATATAGAGATATAGAATCACTTCCTGGAAGCTCTGATACCAAATGATAGGTCAGATCATGTTGAGATTGAGAGAAATAATAAGATAGAATAAGATTCGGTATGTAGGAAGGAGACTCGGTATGAGAGAGAATCGGTAAAATTATATTCCACAGCTTCTAGAACTCGGTTACAATATAATGGCTATCTAATTAGGACTACTTAGGTTCCTTATATAGTCCTCTTCTAAGGAACCTTCATTTAAGCTTAATTCACATTAACACTATACAACTTCGGGGTCCTAACAGGTTGCTATGCTTAGTTAATGTGTATTGTGTTGTTTCCATGTTGATTACCTTATACTATAGCATTATGAAATATTGAATGCTGGATTTTGACTTAAGTCGAAATTTTTGTTTAGAAGATCAATGGCAAATGGAAGAGTTCCAAGGGAAACGCCCACAGCAGCACAGATTGAGGAGATGAAGGTTGCTTGAGTAGCCGCAGCTATGGCGGATGTCAACCCCCAAGCTCCACCGGCTAACCAGAACATTCAGAACGGATGCACATATAAGGAGTTTCAGAGCTGCAAGCCCCACAATTTTAGTGGTACTGAAGGGCCAGTTGGGCTGACTAGATGGTTTGAAAAGTTGGAAGCTGTTTTCTGCGTGACTAACTGTTCCGAAGTGAACAAAACTAAGTACACCTCCTGCACGCTGTTGGATGGCACTTTAACCTGGTGGAACACACTCGCTCACGCTCGGGGAATTGACGAGGCTTATGCTACACCATGGGAGGAGTTTAAGCAGGCTATGATCGAGGAGTACTGCCTCAGAACCGAAATTCAGAAGATGGAAGCAAAGTTTTGGGAACTGAAGGTTTTAGGAACTGACCTTGATGGCTATAACCGAAGGTACTTGGAGTTAGCTTTGATGTGCCCCACGATGGTTACTCCTGAATTTAAGCAAATGGAACGGTATTTGTGGGACTTCCCAAGACCATTCAGGGAAATGTCACCTATTCGAAACCAGCAAATGTCCCGGAAGCTATGCGCATGGCGTACATCCTGATGAACCAAATTACCCATCAAGAGCCAGAAAAGGTGAAATCGGAATCGGGAGCTAGTAATGGGAAATGTAAGTGGGACGGAAACAAGGGAAAAGTCTTTGATCAAAACCCAGCTAAGAGACATGAAAGTTTCAAGGGAAACAACGACTGGAGGAACCCTAACCCGAACCCTAGCTCGAACCCTAACTATAAAGGTAGCCTTCTACAGTGCAAGAGATGCTATAAGCATCATACTAGGTACTACAACGTGGTATGTGAAAAGTGTAAGAGGACTGGACACATTGGAAAAGACTGTAAGATCAACATCTCAGCTGTGAGAACAAATCCAAATGGGCTAAAGAAATGCTTAGAATGCGGCCAGCAGGGTCACTTCAAGAATGAGTGTCAGAACAAGAAGAAGGATAGCGGGCCAGCACATGGAAGAGTCTCCAACATGAATGCCAGAGATGCCCGTGAAGATCCTGACTTGGTCACAGGTACATTCACTATCAATAAACTATTAGCTTCTGTCTTGTTTGATACTGGTATCGATAGAAGTTATGTATGTAGACATTTTTGTTCTAAGATAGACTGGTCATTAGTTCCTTTGGATTAGAGTGTTCTTGTCGAAGTAGCCAACGGAAAACTTGAGAAAGTTGACCAAATTGGCAGAGGAGGTATAATAAACTTAGCTCATGTGGATTTTGAGATTGATTTGATACCCATTAAGTTGGGAAGCTTTGATGTGATAGTCGGTATGGACTGGTTGTCCAAGGTAAGAGCAGAAGTTGTTTGTGGAGAGAAGATTATTCGTATACTTCACGAGGACGGTGTACTATTGATTGTATACGGAGAGAGATGTAGCCCAAAGTTGAACCTTATTTGTTTCATGAAGGCACAGAAAGTCATGAGAAAAGGGTGTTTTGCTATTTTAGCACATGTGAAAAAGTTGGAAATGGAGGAGAAAAGCGTAGATGATGTACGAATTATGAATGAATTTCCAGATGTCTTTCCAGAAGAATTTACAGGATTACCCCCACCGAGAGCAGTAGAGTTTCAGATTGACCTAGTACCTGGAGCTGCACCTGTAGCTCACGCACCTTATCGACTCGCACCTTCCGAAATGCAAGATTTGCAGAGTCAACTGCAAGAATTTCTAGACCGTGGATTCATCCAACCAAGCTCTTCGCCCCACCTATTTTGTTTATGAAGAAGAAGGACAGATCTTTCCGCATGTGTATTGGTTACCGTGAACTCAACAAGTTGATAATCAAGAACCGGTATCCCCTTTCTAGAATTGATGATCTTTTCGATCAGCTGCAAGGATCAAGTGTTTACTCTAAGATCGATTTACGATCAGGTTATCACCAGTTGAGGGTGAAGGAGAGCGATGTACACAAGACTGCATTCTGAACTTGTTATGGTCATTATGAGTTTCTTGTGATGCCATTCGGGTTTAACCAACGCACCTGCCGTGTTTATGGATCTCATGAATCGCGTATGCAAGCCGTACCTAGACAAGTTCGTTATCGTCTTCATAGACGATATCCTCATCTATTCCAAGAGCAAAGAAGAACATGAGCAACATCTTCGACTTGTGCTTGAACTCTTGAGACAAGAGCAACTCTACGCCAAATTCTCCAAGTGTGAATTTTGGTTGAAGGAAGTTCAATTTATGGGTCATGTTTTAAGCGATCAAGGTATCAAAGTCGACCCCGCAAAGATCGAAGCCATCAGCAAGTGGGAAACCCCCACTATTCCTACTCATATTCGCCAATGTTTAGGCCTTGCCGGTTACTATCGAAGGTTCATTGAAGGTTTCTCTCTGATTGCACGACCATTAACGGCATTGACTCATAAAGGGAAGAAATTCGTTTGGGCAGCCGAGCAAGAGTTGTCATTCCAAACCCTGAAGCAAAAGTTAACCACCGCACCTATCGTGTCCATACCCGAAGGCAGTGATGACTTCGTTGTGTATTGCGAAGCCTCGAAACATGGTTTTGGTTGTGTATTGATGCAACGAACAAAGGTTATTGCCTATGCCTTACGACAACTGAAGATTCATGAGTGAAACTACACAACGCACAATCTCGAGCTTGGAGCTATTATCTTTGCACTCAAATTATGGAGACATTATCTTTATGGAACAAAGAGCACTATCTTCACCGACCACAAAAGCCTCCAACACATTTTCGATCAGAGGCAACTGAACATGAGACAACGACGGTGGATCAAAACATTGAACGACTATGATTGTGAACTACGTTATCATCCCAGAAAGGTAAATGTTATAGCCGATGCCTTGAGCTGAAAAGAGAGAATGGTACCTCTTCGTGTCCGAGCCTTAAATATCACTATTCACACGAATCTCGATAGCCAGATCCACGTAGCTCAAGATGAGGCTCTCAAGGAGGATAATATTTCTCATGAGCACTTGAACATTCTCATCTCTCGATTCAAAGTCAAGGAGACTGGACTCCGATACTTTGCCGAAAGAGTTTGGGTGCCTAGATATGGGGATTTGCGAAGCCTTATTCTAGACGAAGCCCACAAGTCAAGATATTCGATTCATCAGGAGCCGGTAAGATGTACCACGATCTCAAGGAACAGTATTGGTGGCCAAATCTCAAAAAGGATGTTGCTATTTATGTTGGGAAGTGTTTGACTTGTTTGAAGGTTAAGGCTGAACATCAAAGCCCATCTGGGTTACGTTAGCAACCAGAAATCCTGCAATGAAAGTAGGAAAGGATAACGATGGACTACACTACGAAACTACCAAAGACGGTGGGCGGATATGATACCATCTGGGTTATTATTGACCATCTTACCAAATCTGCTCACTTCCTAGCCATGAAAGAAACTAATACGATGGAAAAACTCGCTCAACTATACATAAAGGAAATTGTATCTCGTCATGGTGTGCCCTTATCGATTATTTCAGACCGAGATGCCCGTTTCACTTCTAGATTTTGGCGTTCCTTACAAGAAGCCTTGGTAACACGTCACGACATGAGTACCGCATATCACCCGTAGATCGACGAACAAAGTGAATGCATGATTCAAACTTTAGAGGACATGTTGCGTGCTTGTGTTATTGATTTCGGAAAAGCTTGGGAAAAGCATTTGCCGCTAACCAAATTTTCTTACAACAACAGCTATCATTCGAGTATTAATGCCGCACCTTTAGAAGCTTTGTATGGCCGCAAATTCCGTTCTCCTATTTGCTGGGCCGAAGTAGGCGAGAAGCAAATCACCGGACCCGAACTGATTCATGAAATAACTGAGAAGATTGTACAAATTCAAGCGAGGCTCAAGACGACCCGTGATCCTCAAAAGAGCTATGCCGACCTTAAACGTAAGGATTTCGAATTTCAAGTGGGTGACCACGTAATGTTGAAAGTCACACCTTAGAAAGGTGTAATCCGTTTCGGAAAGCGTGGGAAGCTAAATCCGCGATATATTAGTCCATTTGAAATCTTGGAGCGTATTGGACCCGTTGCTTACCGTTTGAATCTTCTGACTCAATTGAGCTTCGTTCTTCCTACTTTTCACTTATCGAATCTGAAGAAGTGTCTTGCTGAACCAGAACTTGTCATACCACTAGAGGAGCTTACGATTGATGACAAACTTCACTTCGTGGAAGAACCTGTTGAAATCATGGACCGTGAGGTTAAGAATTTGAAGCACAATAAGATCCCAATTGTCCGAGTCCGTTGAAATGCTAAGCGAGGACCTGAGTTTACTTGGGAATTAGAGGATCAAATGATGCAGAAGTATCCTCACCTTTTCCCGACTCCACCATCTACCTCAGCTTAAATTTCGGGACGAAATTTTCTTTAACAGGTGGGTAATGTAACGACCCGACTTTTTCGAATTTTAATTATATTCATTACTTTCACGAAACTGCGTATTTGTGCGTACTAATTTAGACAATATTCTGGGATCATTAATTACATTAATTACTTTCGTTAATGCCTTACAACGTATTTTTATGTACTTAGTTACTTAACATGATCCTTGATTGCATTTATGACCGTTAGTGTCACTTATTGTTCAAAATGAGCTACGTACTTAGTACACGTTAAACTTTTGTCATAATTGGAATATTATGACTACGTAAAGTTAATTGTTATTTATTATGACAATTACTTGGCTTGATGGTTTATTAATTACGCTTAGTGTTTACTAATGCTCACTAGTAGCCTTATTAGACTTAACACTTTATTAGACCTAGTTAATTAAAGGCCCAACCTACTCAACTTAATGGACTAGTTAGTGGGCTAGTTAATGGACTTGTTAATCCATTAATACATGAGACAAAACCTACTTAATATTAAGACAAGATTACTAGCATGCTTGTGTATAATACTTACACATTTTAAATTAATATCCCATGCCACCCAGCATGTACCTACACCACCATGTACCACCACCCATGAAAAGCAAATGGTTCCCCCCCCTTTTGCTCCCAAAACTGTCGGCACCCTCACCACCCTACCACCACTTTATTTTTTTAAAACTCTCATTCCATCCTCATTTCATTTCATTCAAATATACACATACATTTTTTCTCAAATCTCTCTCTAGTTTTCTCTCAAATACTTGAAGAACTTGTAAGTGTTCTTGATCTTTTTTTCTTCTTTTCTTCATCATTTTCGTGAATCATGATCATTCTTAATTAAAGATTCAAGTTTTGTAACTTGAATCTTCATAACTCTTGTAGATTCAAACTTTGTTTTGAAAAATGCAAGAACATGGAAATTAAAGCTTTTTAGGTTTAAATCTTCTTTACTTATGTTAGATCTAAGTTATTAACTTAAGATCTCTTTAATTACATTAAAAGATGAAAACTCATGTTTGTGATCTTCATATAACTTGTAGATTCAACTTTTTACTTTATGGATCTTCAAGAAAGTTTGAAATACAAGCTTACTAGCTTGAGATTTCTACAAAAAGTTAGTTAAGATCAAAGTTTATTAACTTATGATCTTCTTTAATTTGTTGTACTTTAGATTTGTGACTTGTGTTTTCATTAAACAAAAGATACAAGCTTACTAGCTTGAGATCTCATATAAATTGTTAGGAATCCAAGCTCTTTAGCTTAGGGTTTCATTGTTGTGTTTGATCTAAGTTATGTAACTTATGGTCTTTTACTTTGCTTAAACAAAATCTCATTAGATTATGTTCACTTCACTTTACAAGATCTAAGTTTCATAACTTATGGTTGTGTAAAAGTTGAAAGTCTAAGTGTTATAACTTAGGGTTTCACCAAGAACATGAGATCTAGACTTTTTAGTCTAAGGTCTTTAATACTTAGCTAAGATCTCAGTTCCAAAACTTAAGGTCTTGCTTATTTAGTTTGATTCAAAGTTTATAGCTTAATAGAACTTGTACTTGTGTTGAAACTAAGAAATTGATGTAACTTTGGTTCATCACCTTACTTAAACTCTCACATGATTTGTGTTTTATTTCTTAGTCTTGACTTTGTTTTTTGATGGTTAAACCTTGGTTAAAGTGATGCTAAAACATCAAGAGTTGTACACTTGGGCATATATGCATTAAGGATGAGAACCGTGATGAGCATCAAACACCAAGAAACCCACCGGAGCACTTGTTTGATATTTTTAAGGGTCTGATAAGACCCCTGGTGTGACGACCCGGGAATTTCCGGCCAAATTTAAACTTAATCTTTATATAAACTCCGACACGATAAGCAAAGTCTGTAATATTGAAGTCTCAAAAACTTTGAACTGTGTTCATGTATACATTTGACCTCTGACTAATCCTGACGATTCACGAACAATTACTTATAAATAAATATGTATATAAATAGTAATTGAAATATAATATATGATGTAATAAATATTATATATAGAAACTTATAATATTTTATTCATATAAATAATTAAGTGTTAATATTAATTTGTTATATTAATATTACGATTATTATTTTTAATCATTAATATTATTACTAATATTAGTAATATTATTAGCATTATCATTATTACTAAAATTGTTATAATTATGGTTATTGTTATACAACTTATTATTGTCATTAATATTTTTATTATTATTTCTATTATTAATAATATTAAAAGTATTATTATTATTAAAATATTTATATTTATTAATTATTAATATTAATTAAATTTAAATCATAATATTTGATGAATGATTAAAATTCTGTTAGCCATCCCTGTCCACTTTCTATATTTCTTCTTGATTGACTATGTCGACCACTTAGTTGGTTTGTTTGTTTCTTTTAAACACTATAACAACATCTATCAACATATCAAACTGTGGCTAATTGATTGATGATTGAGATTCAAAATTGGTACTTGTTTATTTTATGTTTTCTTTCCAATTGCATAACAATCTATCATTTCTCTATCTATTATATACTAGGACATACACAGAGATAAGTGAAAAACAACCAATAACACCAATGTTATAACTATCTACCTAATGTATATCTTTAATTACAATTAATAATAATAATAATCAATTTAAGTTAAAAGGAGGATAAATTAGATTAGAAGAGGTCAAAGAACAAGCTTCCAACATTCCAACTTTCCTCTTGTTTGGATCGATGCAAATCCCGCTAATTTTGTTCACACATATTCTCTATGATTGATATTACATTTATTAAATATTATCAAGAAGAAGTAAAGGGAAAATTTACACCTGCTCGAACACTTTTCAAATACAAACCATTATCTACAACTGTTGCCATTTGATACCCACTGCATGCTTCTCTTTCTTGTTCAAAACCATCGTTAGGCTACTACTTTCTTCCTGTTCAGTCCAAGTAAACTACCACAATCCGAAATAATTACAGTGCCTTGCTTTGTCGACCATCAACATCAACCATGAACCATAACCATGAATTATCATCAACATATCATCTCCATTGGATCATCACCAAATTTGCCTACTGCTACTGTTCATGGTTGCTATTAAATGAAGATCATCACCACCCTTCAACACCATAAAAGACTTCTGATATTCAATATTATTACTCTTCCCTTTTCGGTTCTTGTTTAGTTAAAATCGTTAACCATCGCCTTAACAGTTACAATCGGCCACCATATTCCACCAATCACCACCCTTTCAGTTTCTAGTTCAACTACACAAACCCAAAATCATTTTCACCAAACCACCCCCATGGCTACCATCGAACACCACTTCCCCATCCTTCAATCATAAATAATTATCATCACTCCATGGTTGAACCCCAACCCTTGATCGACTTTCTTGTTTCATTCGTGACACCATTAAACCCATACACCACCTTTAAAACTGCTATATTTACTTGACTAAAACTGCTACTGTAGCCACTGCTATTTTTCTGGTACAACTAAAGATAAATAATGATACACGACTACTATGATTATTTCTGTTTTGATCATAAAAAACACCACCTTGCTCGATCTTATTCTGCTTCTATTCTACTCAGCTCCATGATCACCTTATTTCATCTTTGCTACTGTCATGCTTGTATTTTTTTTTGTGATCAACAACCACCATAATTATTCTATTTTTTTTTGCTTAGCATTACCCCAACCGAATCATAAATTAGAAGTATAGTAAATTGGGTAGTAGAAGAACAGTTGGGGTCCAAAGCCACCATAATTCAATGTATGCGGGTTATACAAACGATTTGGGAATTAGAAAAAGGAAGTGAGTGGAATTACAGCTGTCCAAGATTCTTTACACCAAAAAGGAAACCAAACAAACATATTATAACAGGCCTACCACTATTCTAAGTCTGATTCCATATTTTTTTTCTTTCTTTTCCTTATCGCCACTACAACTCAATTTGTGTATCCTATTGGACTCGATTAAACATAAATGTATTTCTGTTGGGCCATGTTAAAAACCCAAGTTTGCTAGACTACTTACTAGGCTGCTGCTATTTCGTTATATATATATTTTTTTCTTTGGACGATGCAATAGATAATGATGTTGAATTAATGATGCTCGATGAAATGGAGAATGTTGTATGATGAACGATGACTATGATTCTGTGATCATGATGTTATGCACATGATCACGATGATGAGGTTAGATGATGAGATGAGAGCGAGAGATACATAAAATGGTTGATGATGAAAAGATGATACGATGATAAAGATAATGAGGTTGAAATAATGATAATCGATGATGATATAGGATGGTGATGATCCTATGATAATTAGTAAACGAATGAAGATGGCTACGTGGTATTAGGATGATGATGATTATAATTTGTGATTATGATTCATGATTATGATTATGATTCATGATTTATGGTTATAATTATGATTACGATAATGATGAAGTTTTGAGAAGATTAAAATGGTATATATTTGAAGATGATGACGATAAGAAATAAAAATTGAACGATGTTTAGATCAACGATGTTTAGGATGGATGTTTGAGGAGGAAGAAGAAGAACTGTCAGCTAGATAGGTTATATAATTTTAATCCGGAGATATTTCAGAAGCAGAGAGACAGTGTAATGGTTAGGAGTGTTTAGTTTAACAGAGAGGTCTCGGGTTCGAGCCCGGGAAATGGCGTTATATTTTAGGAGCTTGCTTTCTTCAAAGGTTGTACATTTTTTTTATTATTATTAGTATGATTATTATTATTACTTTTATTAGTATGATTATTATTATTATTATTATTGATATTAATAGGATTATTATTATTATTATTATTATTATTATTATTATTATTATTATTATTATTATTATTATTATTATTATTATTATTATTATTATAATTACGATTATTATTATTATTATTATTTTGAAAACAACAAAAATTATTATTTTCATTAGTATTAGTATCATTTTTTTTTAGTATTATTATTATAGATATTATAGTTATTATAATTATTACTATTATTATTATAAAAATACAACCTTTTATTATTAGTAGTAATTTTACCAAATGAATATTAGTTACATAAAAAATGTATTTAATACATATAACATAAATATATTAATATGTTTATAATAAATAATAATTATTTATTTAAACTATATATAAAATAAATGTACTTAATTAATTAATAAAACCTATAAATTATTAAATATAACAATTATATCACTAATAATATATAAAATTGTTTGACTACAATTATATGTGTTAATATATATATAAATGATATAGGTTCGTGAATCCGAGACCAACCCTACACTTCTTCAATGATGTCATATGTATTTTTACTACAAAATACAATATGTGAGTTCATTTGCTCCCTTTTACTCTTTACGTTTTTGGGACTGAGAAGACATGCGCAATTTTTATAAATGTTTTACGAAATAGACACAAGTAATTAAAACTACATTATATGGTTGAATTATCAAAATCGAATATGCCCTTTTTATTAAGTCTGGTAATCTAAGAATTAGGGAACAGACACCCTAATTGACGCGACCTCTAAAGATAGATCTATCGGGCCCAACAAGCCCCATCCAAAGTACCGGATGCTTTAGTACTTCAAAATTTATATCATGTCCGAAGGAGGATCCTGGAATGATGGGTATATTCTTATATGCATATTGTGAATGTCGGTTACCAGGTGTTCACCATATGAATGATTTTTATCTCTATGCATGGGACGTATATTTATGAGAAATGAAAATCTTGTGGTCTATTAAAATGATGGAAATGAATGTTTATGATAAAGTAATGAACTCACCAACCTTTTGGTTGACCCTTGAAAGCATGTTTATTCTCAGGTATTAAAGAAATCTTCCGCTGCGCATTTGCTCATATTAGAGATATTACTGGGAGTCATTCATGACATATTTCAAAAAAAAAAAAACGTTGCATTCGAGTCGTCGAGTTCATCAAGATTATTACTAAGTCAATTATAGTTGGATATATTATGAAATGGTATTTATACCATCAACTGTCAATGTAATGAAAGTTTTTCTTTTAAAAACGAATGCAATGTTTGTAAAATGTATCATATAGAGGTCAGGTACCTCGCTATGTAACTAAATGTAATGTATTCGTCCAGATGGATTAGGACGGGTCTCTACAGTTGGTATCGGAGCGGTAGTCGTAGCGAACCAGGTCTTGCATTAGTGTGTCTAACTAGTAGTCGTTAGGATGCATTAGTGAGTCTGGAGTTCGACCTGGTCTGCATGTCAAAAAGTTTTGCTTATCATTTTGTGTCAAAAATTATCTGCTTATCATTCTTAGTCTAGACACGTCTTGCTGCATTGATTGCATGAATAGTGTATAGACAAAATTCATATCTTAGCGTATCTGTTACTGTAAACCTTACCTGGCGTATCCCGTAAATTTCTCCGTAATCTACGAAACCTTTTGTTCTATATATATGGATATTCTATGTAATTAGAATACCATCCGTTAGCCAGAAAATCATTTCATATCTAAAAATTCTTTATTCAATCGTACGAAATGGAATTCGTCATTAGTTCAAGTCACTCGGATTCCGAAATGGAATCCCACTCAAGCTCCGAAAGCAGTGTGACCGGAATGGATCAACCAATCAGTCATCATCTATTCTGGATGAATTGGGGATGGGTTCGTAGCCTCCTCAATCATTGGAGACAAGAAGAAGGTAATCCTTTCCATCCGCCACATTGCCCTATTGGTGAAGAACCTGAAGCACTTACCGGTGAACCTGTTCAAAACACCATCTTTTCTCTCATTTTCAGAGTATCTCGCCACGATTATATACTATACCAAATTCTAGATTATATTTATCCACTAGTCCGAACCGAAAATCAACCCGGTGTAATAGAAGAAGTCAACGAGCTTCGCGTTCGGGTAGTGGCTTTAGAGAATATGGTACGAAGGTTACAAACACCAGCAGCAACACCAGCAGCATAACCAGTACCACCACCAACGCCAACAGTACCATTACCACCACCAAAAACAACCGCATCGCAAACCTCAACTTCACAATCTGTCACGCGAACATCAACGTCATACGCACCATGGATACCAAGGAGTACCAACAACAATGAACGATGAAGTATTAATTCATAACTTCATTGAAGAAATATTCTGCGAAGAATATGTGGTTTCTAAAAGTTTTAGAGACTATTTATCTTAGCTCAAACCGAAAATTAAATAAGTTTAATATCATATTGACTCACTAAATCCATAATTACATCAGAAGAAAATATATATGAATATATATTTTCATAAAGATTGTAATTAAAAATTCTTTCATACAAACTGTTAATGGTGAAAATATTTTAACGGGTAGGTAATACCCGAGGAATATTTAGATTTCACATTAATAAGTTATACTGTACATTCTTCGAATCTGATTCAACAGTCATTTACTATCTTACTTACAACCACCGTTATACCTATCCGTTCACCGCAGCATAACCATTTTTATTCAATTTCATATTCGGATTTTGACCTATCAAAATCCAACAAGTGGCATAATGAAGAAAACATATGACAAAATAAAATTTGTTAGAAACAGGCTAATTAACTATGAGAAATTGTGTTAAGAATCCACGCTAACTGTTCCTAGCTAATTATTCCTAGCTAACTGATTACATTTTATTTATCGCAATTTAATTATCGCAATTTACATTCTCGCAATTTTATTTATCGTCATTAAATTTCTATTATTTACTTTACGCACTTTATTTATCGTCATTTAATTTCTGTTATTTATTTTTACGCACTTTAAATATCGGGACATGTATACAAGGTTTTGACATATCATATCGACGCATCTATATATATTATTTGGAATAACCATAGACACTCTATATACAGTAATGCGGGAGTTAGCTATACAGGGTTGAGGTTGATTCTACAATAATATATATAGTTTGAGTTGTAATCGAGTTTGAGACATGTACACGGGTCACGATACGTAATAATTAATTCGAATATTATAAATTAAACTACATATGAATTATTGGACTGTCAACTGTGGACTATCGACTGCGGACTATCAAGATTGGACAATTAAAAAATAAATTAAAATATTGATTATAACATATGAAACTAAACAATTCTTCGAGTTTGCCACTTGATTTCATCTTAAACCTCATTTGTATCTTGACGATTACAATCTGCGTTCAAACCTTTCATGATTCTTGAAAACACCTCGATCAAGAGGATGAAACAACCGCACTTCATCTACGGAAGAAAAGATTGATGCATATAGATATATACCTGAAAACACTCGGAACCTCAGTAAACGTTTAACACGTATCTGTGCTAGCTCCTTTAGCGTTGTTATTACCAAAAATAGCTTTACAATCCCTTTTCAAAGTAGCAAATTTTGTCACAGCTCCAGCAAGTCAACTTTGACTTTTCGTTCGAAATAACCTTATTATAACCTTGATATAAATGCTTGCTCTTTTATAGTTACCAGGGAACTTTTTATATTCCACCATATTACCAGCAGATGTACCAGCTACCTCGTCGCTCCTTGGCTTAAATCTCTCTGACAAATCACTATATTTATTTATTGAAGTCTTATCATATACCCATCCGCACCTTGTAACGAGAGTTGCCATACAAATTGCCAGAAATCAGCAATCCATATTTTGAATCTCGCAGCATTTCTAATCAACCGATATATATAATATTTACCTCTTAGAATTATGACTTTCCATTTTGAAAAGTATCCAGTCCACGAATCAATACACTGAACTTTGAAAAAGCTGAATGAAGCATCAGAAACTGTAGGCAACCGTAAATGACCTTAATCGTCGAAAGTTTAATGATAAGGAATGGAGTATTGGAAGCACTCAATAGAAAATTTTGTACCGAAAAGCGGATTATGCGAAACTATGAAAGAAGCCGTGGACAAATCACAAAGAATAAGTTTAACTTCAAAGAATCTAAATGATTCAATGTCTGCTGAAGTCTTTAGCGAATATCTTGCTCCTTACTCTAAACCCTTGAGGACAATAGTCTCCATCATCCTTTGATCTTAGATATTCAAAGATATTATCGTATCTTTCATTATAAATATCCTCGATATTTCTGAATATATTTTTATAACTAATCTTACCTGAAATCATTTATCCCTTCATGCTATCAGTGTTACATCATATAGAAACTGTTAGTTTCTATATTCTGTAAACTTTCGAGCTTAAAATATGAATGTTATTGAAGTAATATTGGGAACTGAAGCACGGGTTAGTATAATATAATGACGCTTGGCCAACGTGATTATATTACAGTAAGTCATGCTGAGTTTCTAAATGGAACGTGATGATTCATAGATCTTATCGTCATCACGTCCCATGTTACATAACTCTTTCATTTAGATTAACTTCTAAACATATCAAGAAAATATATTCTTGATAGTTCTATTCTCAGTGATTCTGGTAATTTGATAAATCAAAACGTGCTAATACGTTCTTTCTTGTTTAGAACATTATGTTCATTCGAAACTCCATACTTACGAATTCTGAACCGTTACTCGCTTTACTAGAGATCGAGAAGATAATAAAAAGGCAAAGAGCTCCAAAATATAAGAGAAAATATAAAGCCTAATAACAACACGGAGATTACAAATCGTGGATATTAATACGAATAACAATATAAAGACGGTATAATTAAGAATAGTATCACCTCAAGGTAATAGTAGAAGTAAGCAGATTTAGATTTTTCTGGTGGAAGATTAAAAAGAAGAATGACAGAAATGATAATTAGAAAAATATCAAGGATTAGAACGGGATTAAGCATTTTCACAATCTTTTGAATTTGGGAATTGAGTATAGAAATGGTGAGAATAATGGAACGGAAGAGTTAAATTTATAATGGAAGTATCAGACAGAGTAATCGAGGCAGATCATCGTATTTAATTATAGAGATATTAATTTCTTTATTCGCCGAAGGATCAAATCTTATAGATCTCGAAGATTTTTCTTTTAAATCCCTTGAATTCCGAAATTCAACCGACACGACGTCAAAAGTTAAGACGAACCTTATTTTCTAAATTCAATCAACACAACGTCAAAATTTAAGAAGCACCTTATTTTCTAAAACCAACCGTGACTACGTCACCGGTTAAGACGAATTCCTATTCCTTATTTCACTCTGTTATAATAGCTTCAACCATACGTTTTGAATAAATGAATTGTTTATTCTATATTACTTACTGATGATAAAACTTTATTCATCAGCTCATATTGTCATGAAAACATTTTTATTGTTAACCATGACCACCACACTCAAATTTCGGGACGAAATTTCTTTAACGGGTAGGTACTGTGACGACCCGGGAATTTCCGGCCAAATTTAAACTTAATCTTTATATAAACTCCGACACGATAAGCAAAGTCTGTAATATTGAAGTCTCAAAAACTTTGAACTGTGTTCATGTATACATTTGACCTCTGACTAATCCTGACGATTCACGAACAATTACTTGTAAATAAATATGTATATAAATAGTAATTGAAATATAATATATGATGTAATAAATATTATATATAGAAACTTATAATATTTTATTCATATAAATAATTAAGTGTTAATATTAATTTGTTATATTAATATCACGATTATTATTTTTAATCATTAATATTATTATTAATATTAGTAATATTATTAGCATTATCATTATTACTAAAATTGTTATAATTATGGTTATTGTTATACAACTTATTATTGTCATTAATATTATTATTATTATTTCTATTATTAATAATATTAAAAGTATTATTATTATTATTAAAATATTTATATTTATTAATTATTAATATTAATTAAATTTAAATCATAATATTTGATGAATGATTAAAATTCTGTTAGCCATCCCTGTCCACTTTCTATATTTCTTCTTGATTGACTATGTCGACCACTTAGTTGGTTTGTTTGTTTCTTTTAAACACTATAACAACATCTATCAACATATCAAACTGTGGCTAATTGATTGATGATTGAGATTCAAAATTGGTACTTGTTTATTTTATGTTTTCTTTCCAATTGCATAACAATCTATCATTTCTCTATCTATTATATACTAGGACATACATAGAGATAAGTGAAAAACAACTAATAACACCAATGTTATAACTATCTACCTAATGTATATCTTTAATTATAATTAATAATAATAATAATCAATTTAAGTTAAAAGGAGGATAAATTAGATTAGAAGAGGTCAAAGAACAAGCTTCCAACATTCCAACTTTCCTCTTGTTTGGATCGATGCAAATCCCGCTAATTTTGTTCACACATATTCTCTATGATTGATATTACATTTATTAAATATTATCAAGAAGAAGTAAAGGGAAAATTTACACCTGCTCGAACACTTTTCAAATACAAACCATTATCTACAACTGTTGCCATTTGATACCCACTGCATGCTTCTCTTTCTTGTTCAAAACCATCGTTAGGCTACTACTTTCTTCCTGTTCAGTCCAAGTAAACTACCACAATCCGAAATAATTACAGTGCCTTGCTTTGTCGACCATCAACATCAACCATGAACCATAACCATGAATTATCATCAACATATCATCTCCATTGGATCATCACCATATTTGCCTACTACTACTGTTCATGGTTGCTATTAAATGAAGATCATCACCACCCTTCAACACCATAAGAGACTTCTGGTATTCGACATTATTACTCTTCCCTTTTCGGTTCTTGTTTAGTTAACATCGTTAACCATCACCTTAATAGTTACAATCGGCCACCATACTCCACCAATCACCACCCTTTCAGTTTCTAGTTCAACTACACAAACCCAAAATCATTTTCACCAAACCACCCCCATGGCTACCATTGAACACCACTTCCCCATCCTTCAATCATAAATAATTATCATCACTCCATGGTTGAACCCCAACCCTTGATCGACTTTCTTGTTTCTTTCGTGACACCATTAAACCCATACACCACCTTTAAAATTGCTATATTTACTTGACTAAAACTGCTACTGTAGCCACTGCTATTTTTCTGTTACAACTAAAGATAAATAATGATACACGACTACTATGATTATTTCTGTTTTGATCATAAACAAACACCACCTTGCTCGATCTTATTCTGCTTCTATTCTACTCAGCTCCATGATCACCTTATTTCATCTTTGCTACTGTCATGCTTGTATTTTTTTTTGTAATCAACAACCACCATAATTATTCTATTTTTTTTGCTTAGCATTACCCCAACCGAATCATAAATTAGAAGTATAGTAAATTGGGTAGTAGAAGAACAGTTGGGGTCCAAAGCCACCATAATTCAATGTATGCGGGTTATACAAACGATTTGGGAATTAGAAAAAGGAATTGAGTGGAATTACAGCTGTCCAAGATTCTTTACGCCAAAAAGGAAACCAAACAAACATATTATAACAGGCCTACCACTATTCTAAGTCTGATTCCATATTTTTTTTTTCTTTTCCTTATCGCCGCTACAACTCAATTTGTGTATCCTATTGGACTCGATTAAACATAAATGTTTTTCTGTTGGGCCATGTTAAAAACCCAAGTTTGCTAGACTACTTACTAGGCTGCAGCTATTTCGTTATATATATTTTTTTTTCTTTGGACGATGCAATAGATAATGATGTTGAATTAATGATGCTCGATGAAATGGAGAATGTTGTATGATGAACGATGACTATGATTCTGTGATCATGATGTTATGCACATGATCATGATGATGAGGTTAGATGATGAGATGAGAGCGAGAGATACATAAAATGGTTGATGATGAAAAGATGATACGATTATAAAGATAATGAGGTTGAAATAATGATAATCGATGATGATATAGGATGGTGATGATCCTATGATAATTAGTAAACGAATGAAGATGGCTACGTGGTATTAGGATGATGATGATTATAATTTGTGATTATGATTCATGATTATGATTATGATTCATGATTTATGGTTATAATTATGATTACGATAATGATGAAGTTTTGAGAAGATTAAAATGGTATATATTTGAAGATGATGACGATAAGAAATAAAAATTGAACGATGTTTAGATCAACGATGTTTAGGATGGATGTTTGAGGAGGAAGAAGAAGAACTGTCAGCTAGATAGGTTATATAATTTTAATCCGGAGATATTTCAGAAGCAGAGAGACAGTGTAATTGTTAGGAGTGTTTAGTTTAACAGAGAGGTCTCGGGTTCGAGCCCGGGAAATGGCGTTTTATTTTAGGAGCTTGCTTTCTTCAAAGGTTGTACATTTTTTTATTATTATTAGTATGATTATTATTATTACTTTTATTAATATGATTATTATTATTATTATTGATATTAACAGGATTATTATTATTATTATTATTATTATTATTATTATTATTATTATTATTATTATTATTATTATTATTATTATTATTATAATAATTACGATTATTATTATTATTATTATTTTGAAAACAACAAAAATTATTATTTTCATTAGTATTAGTATCATTTTTTTTTAGTATTATTATTATAGATATTATAGTTATTATTATTATTATTACTATTATTATTATAAAAATGCAACCTTTTATTATTTGTAGTGATTTTACCAAATAAATATTAGTTACATAAAAAATGTATTTAATACATATAACATAAATATATTAAGATGTTTATAATAAATAATAATTATTTATTTAAACTATATATAAAATAAATGTACTTAATTAATTAATAAAACCTATAAATTATTAAATATAACAACTATATCACTAATAATATATAAAATTGTTTAACTACAATTATATGTGTTAATATATATATATATAAATGATATAGGTTCGTAAATCCGAGACCAACCCTACACTTCTTCAATGATGTCATATGTATTTTTACTACAAAATACAATAGGTGAGTTCATTTGCTCCCTTTTACTCTTTACGTTTTTGGGACTGAGAATACATGCGCAATTTTTATAAATGTTTTACGAAATAGACACAAGTAATTGAAACTACATTATATGGTTGAATTATTGAAATCGAATATGCCCTTTTTATTAAGTCTGGTAATCTAAGAATTAGGGAACAGACACCCTAATTGACGCGAACTCTAAAGATAGATCTATCGGGCCCAACAAGCCCCATCTAAAGTACCGGATGCTTTAGTACTTCGAAATTTATATCATGTCCGAAGGAGGATCCCGGAATGATGGGGATATTCTTATATGCATATTGTGAATGTCGGTTACTAGGTGTTCACCATATGCATGATTTTTGTCTCTATGCATGGGACGTATATTTATGAGAAATGAAAATCTTGTGGTCTATTAAAATGATGGAAATGAATGTTTATGATAAACTAATGAACTCACCAACCTTTTGGTTGACCCTTGAAAGCATGTTTATTCTCAGGTATTAAAGAAATCTTCCGCTGCACATTTGCTCATATTAGAGATATTACTGGGAGTCATTCATGACATATTTCAAAAAAAAAAAAACGTTGCATTCGAGTCGTCGAGTTCATCAAGATTATTACTAAGTCAATTATAGTTGGATATATTATGAAATGGTATTTATGCCGTCAACTGTCGATGTAATGAAAGTTTTTCTTTTAAAAACGAATGCAATGTTTGTAAAATGTATCATATAGAGGTCAAGTACCTCGCTATGTAACCAAATGTAATGTATTCGTCCAGATGGATTAGGACGGGTCTCTACACCTGGGCTTCTGGAAAAGTTTATTTCCAGATAGTTCGGTTCGAGTAGATGGCTTTTCGTTTACGGTTTAGGTTCGGTTCGGTTTAGGATTTACGGTTTAGGATTTATACGGTTTAGGATAGTTCGGTTCGGTTCAGTTCAATATACGGTTTAGGATTTATAGCCTCCCGAAAGTCACTATGCCCTTGTAACGACGTGCTGAAAATTCTGACCTACTTGCGCTTGAACCGTCGCTACGGTCAAACGACATCGAGTTAGGTTCTAAAAATTGGACAGCGGTTAGAGGACTCACATACGTCGCCTTGACCCTGACCGCGCTCATTTCAGTTTGTATAGAGGTCATAGAAGCTGAACGAAGTCAGCATTTGTTTCAATCTCTATTCTTGATTGAAAACTTACTTTACTTTTTACGTATGATGATGGTGAATGATGATACTTAAGACTTAACTTACGTACTTTTAAACCCTTTGGAACGATTTACTGACTTAGTAACTTTTGACTTAGGTTGAGGACATTTCGGACCGACTTACTTGCTTACTTACATCGTATCGACTTTTACCGCACTTTCACTGTGAGTTATAGCTCCCTTTTTTTACTTCAACTATTTTTGGGACTGAGAATACATGCGCTTTTTATGTTTTACTTACTAGGCACGAGTACTTAAACTTTATATATGTGTGGGTGATATAACGGCATAAACTTTCCCCTTAGCTCGGTAACGTTTAGTCATTGGTTTTTGAACCAGTGAACGCGAATCTTAGATATGGATCCATAGGGTTTGACATCCCCATTCGGTCGCGCTAGCATTTAATGGGTGTTTAATACTTCGTAAACTTACGCACTCGCCAAGTGTACTTTTAGGGGGTGATATTTACGTTAAGTTAGTTACCAAGTGCCCACGGTTAAGCATATACTTTTCATACTATTTTGAATACGAAATCTCGTGGCCTACATTGCATTATTGTTACAATTAAACTATAGCTCACCAACATTCGTGTTGACTTTTTAAAGCATGTTATTTCTCAGGTGCTTAGACGTTTGTTGCTTCAACTGTATTAGACTCTCGGTGTTAGATTTCCGCTGCATTGCTTAGAGATGTCTCAATTACGAAACTTTTACTTTGCATTCATAACTTATGTTACATTTAACAATGGCTTTGTAATGACCTTTGTGTCATGTACTTATGTTAATCCTTTCTATTCGTAGAAGCACGCTATCTTTTGTGAAACGTTATCTTTCCATGAATGCAAACTTGTTTTAAAACAGCATATAGTATAGTAACCGTGTAATGGACCTGTTGTTGATGATCCATACATGTTAATTTTGTACGGGGTGTCACAACATTGGTACCCAAACCTGATGACGATGATAAGAAAATCATTGGTACCAAGTGGGTGTTTAAGAACAAGATGGATGAAGATGGGATTGTGATCAGAAACAAAGCTAGATTGGTAGCTCAAGGGTTTAGGCAAGAAGAAGGGTTGGATTATGGAGAAACTTATGAACCCGTGGCTAGGATTGAAGCTATCAGATTATTCTTGGCGTATGCTGCTAAAATGAACTTTAAGGTGTTCCAGATGGATGTTAAATCTACATTTCTAAATGGAAAGCTGCAAGAAGAAGTCTATGTCAAGCAGCCACCTGGTTTTGTAAGCAATAAATATCCAGACCATGTATACAAGTTAGACAAAGCTTTTTATGGCCTGAAACATGCACCTAGAGCATGGTATGAGACACTTCATGTGTATCTTACTGGTTTGGGCTTTAAAGTTAGAACAATTGATACCACTCTATTGTCAAAAGAGATAGATGGTGATCTCTTGCTGGTACAATTATATGTGGATGATATCATTTATGGTTCTAAAAATGAAAAACATTATCAAAGCTTTTCAAAACTTATGTCAAAGACATATGAAATGAGTTTACAAAGAGATTTGCAATACTTTCTTGGAATGCAAATTAAACAACTTGATAATGGAATTTTTATAAGTCGAGATAAATATATCAAAGTTATGTTAAAGAAATTTGGTCTGACCTGTATAAAAGACATAGGGAATCCAATGGCAGCATCCATTAAAATAGATGTTGATCCCAATGGTGAACCAGCCAATGTCACTGAATATAGAGGTATGATTGGGTCCCTAGTTTATCTTACAGCTAGCAGGTCAGATATTATGTTTGCCACATGTCTTTATGCCAGATATCAAGCTGATCCTAAAGAGTCACATTTGCTAGCAGTCAAAAGGATATTTAGGTATCTGAAAGGTACTGCTAAACGTGGTCTTTGGTATCTTAAAGACTGGGTTTTTGAACTAATTGGGTATTCAGATGCTGATTTTGTAGGATGTAAAATAGACAAGAAAAGTACTACTAGTGGTTTCCAGTTACTGGATGGTAGGCTAGTCAGCTGGATCAGCAAAAAAGCAAAATACTGTGTCCACATCTAGTGCTGAAGTAGAATCTGTTTCTACTGGTAGTTGTACTGCTCAAGTACTTTGGATTCAAATCCAGCTAAAGGACTATGGTGTTCATGTTGCAAAGACTCCAATCTACTATGATAACACCAATGCAATTGCCATTACCAACAATTCTGTGATGCACTCAAGGACAAAACACATCGATGTTCGATATCATTTCATAAGGGATCATGTTCAAAAAGGAAATGTGGAGCTGCACTTCATATCAATAGATCAACAGTTAGCAGACCTTTTTACAAAGCCCTTCGATGAGAAACGATTTAACTATCTCATCTCTAAGTTGGGTATGCTTGAACTTTAAAATAAAAGACAATTTTGTTGATGTGCTGGTTCAACAGCATATAGAGCAAACCAGTATGTCACATTTTTCTATTTACTGCCTATATGCAAAATAACCACCACAACAAGGTCTTTTATGTTGGTTAAAATTTGTAAAATGAAGTAATAAATAGCTCACAACATTAAATTGATACCTTAAATTGGAACTCATTTAACTCCAATGATTTAAAATAAATACACGACATATTAAATGTAACAAAGGAATTTTTGTATTAAATACAATATTTATCTTGTGGTCTTTAACTTCAAATTCAAATTAAAACCTACTACATATAATGCTTAATGGAGGTCATCAGTATCCAAGCCGATTAAACGTCATGTCAACAGTCTGATGTCCCTCGAAAATGTGCCAGACTGTCATATTTGCCTATGCGCCTGCAGATGTCAGTTGCCATTTTCTCTCTCCTGCACTTTTTTCACCAATTCGAAAGGTTAAATAGGGTAATCCACTTTCCATTTTACCCTTCGGTTATTCAACTTTCAAAATTACCTTTTTCTCTAAAAACCCCCAAATCTTCAAACTTTCAAAACATTCATCTTCATCTTTCAACAATGGCAGAACAACCACAACAACCAAACAATAAGCAACTGAAGGAACAACAATAGCAAAACAGCAACCAGAGCAACCACCACAACAGCAGCAAGCACAACCACCACCACAACCACGGGAGTAAGATGAACCAGAATCATTGTTTTCTCTTCATCCAAACCTTGTTAAGGCTGCATCTGCACTGGATTATGATAAAATTCTCCTTTCTAGAGGCAATGCAGCTCACTCCCTCTCAATTCCAAAGTCTAAGGCTAACATGGGATACGAGTCCATCATCGATTATTTGAGGCAATCACTAATTTCCAGATCTGTCACCGGAGTTCTTTCACACTTCTACCCTATCTACTTGGGCAGATTCTGTTATACGGCGAGGCATGCCACCACTCCAGAGGGTGTTGCATGCATTCAAGGCATGGTAACTGAAACCCTAACATGTTCTATCACCGTCAATGCCATTACACGAGCCTTTAATTACCAGGTGGACCATTTATTGATTCACCCACGAGTGATGAGTTTAGAAGGGAAGTGCTGGAGTTTATCAATTATCCTGGTCCAGTGGCCCACAACCCTTTAAGGAAAAACATGCCACCCTTGTGGTACTATTTCTTTGGTGTACTTACTCAATGCATGAGTCAAAAGTCCAGTAGTTTTGACCAGTGCTCTGATTTTGAGCTCAAATTTGGTCATGGTTTGATCTTCAATGGATACATCGATTATGCTGCTAAAATCATCTTAAGATTAAGGGAAATTGTGGTTGTACCTAAACGAAGTGAATTAATTTCCTTTCCAAGTTTTTTTAGCCTTGTGTTTGAAAATGAACTAGGTGATGGCTATGGGAGCATCACTGCCCCCTCTGTCGACTTGCCATTAAAACAAGGGGGATGCCTAAAGAAGCATTAGCTGATCCACGTATTGGTCCATTACCAGCAATGCTCCAGTACCTTGCTGCTAGAGGAGGAGCAACCCAATTGACTGCCTCTGGTCCTACACCAGGTGAGGGGGAGGGATCTCAGCGTAAGCCAGCTACACGTAAGAAATGACCAGCTACCACAACTGGAACAACCACCGTCACAGAAACTGGTAAAGCAGTAGTTGCATTAGAATATAGTTCTCTCTGATCATAAAGAACAGCCTTAGTCTTATATACTAACTACCCACTTCTAGATTTGGAATCCGTTGCTCATCCATTTCTTGGTAAAAAGAAAAGCTAAACGATTGAAAGCTGGCTCCAAGCAAGCCAAAGGGGAAAAAGCACCAATCTCAACTGTTGTTCCTGAAAAGGAGTTGGCTATGGAACCTGGTGCCTCTCTAGACCAAACAGTAGAAATCACTAACATAATTGAAAATCTTTTAATAGCTGACTTAAATGTTCCAAGTGAGTTAAAGGTATGCCCTTTGCTTCCAAGCTGACTGGTTTTAAAACTAGTGTTAAGAGGAATAGCAACCCATATTCCTCTAACCAAGCACTTCCACATTTTTCAAAACTATACTTCAAGAAATATCCTCTACTAACAGTACAACCAGCAGAGAACATACTTGATCCCCAAAGCAGACTTACGCTGGCTCCTTATCATGTTGAACCAGCTCAGGCTACTGTATAGCCCACTTATAACTTGGATCATGATAAGAGTCACACTAATATATCTACACCAGCTAAAACTCTTACACAATCTGAGTCATCATGTGTTGCTAATGAGTCAGCAGAATCACAACTACACTTATAGACACCAATATCTGTCTCAATCAAAGGGCTAGCTAAAACACATGTTTGTCCCTAGAGACCAACATCAGATGCAATTGTTGAGTCAAATTTATTTGGTTCTACTATTGCTAACATAAAATGTTCCAATGTTTCCGATCTTAGCTGGGCAAATGACATTGTTTCTACTGGTGCTGAGGATGGTACTGATGAGCCTACTGCTGCTACTGGTACTGGTCTTGATATTGCTGTTGATAAGTTTGCTACTGCTTGTGATACTGGGGATGAAGTTGATGATGGTTCAATGGTTCATATTATTAATGAGGAGATGGTTATTGCTAATGATTCTGTTACTCCTCATGTTCTTCCCAGTATTGCTGCTTCAACTACTATTCCTGAAGTAGTTGATGATGTGATTGTTGAACCCCCTCCTACTATTGGTGAAGTGATTGATGATAGAGTTGTTGATACTACCATTGTTGGTGGTACTCAGGATGCTGCTAATGTTATCTTTCCTGATGAGGCAATGGTTACTGAGTCTGCTGGTACTGCTGGTGATCTAGATGTTGGTTCTACTTCTACCAGGCATTTCATTACTTTGGATGCTGCTGGTAATCTTCTTGTTTCTGATACAAAACCAGACACATTTTATGAGGGTGATCTAAAGGGTGCTGATGAACAACCACCTGCTACTACTTCTAATGCTGATGACATGAATTTTGAAACAACTGTCCCTAATGCAACTGGTAATCTTGTCATCTCCGGTACTGCCCCTGATGCTGGTACCCAAGATACTTAATTGGATGCTGGTACTGCTACTACTGTTACATCTGAAACTCCTAAGGCTGTCTCTCCAGCAAAAAAGCCTGAGTTTGTTCCAAGAGTACCAGTTCCAGAAGAGGTTGTGCCCAAATTTATCTATAAGGGAGTCTCTATTGCTCCTAATATTGCTCTCCTGGTGGACCAGCTAACCATTGATCCTCAAAGTTCTTTTATTGCAGCCATCAAATTACCTGATCAGGAGCTGACTCAAATGCTTAACCAGCTGGATGAACCAGCTAGAGAGGAGGTGTATGAGAGGCTTGCTACAGTTGATAATATTAATGAGCAGCCATACTACCACTACTTTGGTATGGCTGCCGCTGCCTCTCCATGGCCTGATCACTAGAGGCCCCTCAAATTTTAGCTTGATCTGAATACTGGTAAGGTTACTATTTAAGACATTCTTGATTCGCCAGTACCTTTTGATTCATCAGCTTCTTCCTCATCATCTTCTTCTTCTGATGGTGATGCTGATAAAGGTACTAGTAAGGAAAAGCTAGTAGTTCCTGATGATACTACTGGCTCTAAAAACAAACCAGTGGATCTAGAAGCTAATTTTGCTGATCTAGATACTAGTGGTTCTAAACCTTTGTGTGAAGGTAAAAATGATGGTGATCATGGTGATAAGTCAGATTTTGACCTTCCACCTCCACCACCCCACAGTGGTACTCCTATTCATGCTACTACTGCACCGCCACCACCAAGTGCAGTTGATGATGTTGAAATGGAAGATTTATCTACCCTTGCCGTGTACAGGATTGTTGCCAGAATCACACCTGATGCGCAGAGAACAATCAGAGAAACCATTGTTGACTGTGTTAGTGAAGCAGTTCGACAAGCTGGCAGTATCACCACTGGAACTATTGAAGCCCAGCTACGTCAAACAAATGCATTGAAGAAGAAGAAGAAGAAGAAGAAGAAGAAGAAGAAGAAGAAGAAGAAGAAGAAGAAGAAGAAGAAGAAGAAGAAGAAGAAGAAGAAGAAGAAGAAGAAGAAGAAGAAGAAGAAGAAGAAGAAGAAGAAGAAGAAGAAGAAGAAGAAGAAGAAGAAGAAGAAGAAGAACTGAAGCAACAAATCATCTCTCACAATGAGTATACTGATCATATCATCAGACTTCAAGCAGAGTTGGATCTTGAAAGATCAAGGATTCGATTCTTGAATGAAGAAAACAGGGTGCTAGAAGAGGGAGTTGATTCTTATGAACAGTAGATTGCCAACATGGTTCCTATCTCTGCTTATGTTTGACTGGTTGAGACAATGCACAAAATGGCTGATCTACAAGCTAATGTTAGAGCAAGTTTTGATCAAATTGCCATGGGAGTGGCAAGAAATGAAGTGGGAACGTCCAGCCTTTATCTTCAACAATATGGTGTTGACCCTGATGAAAATCTATCTCCTGCTGATGCTGAATGGAACAACTTTGCATATTCCATGCCTGAATCTGATAGTGATATCGATGTTAATGTTCCCCCAGGCTCTACTTCTGCCCAAACTAATGACAAAAAGGGGGAGAAGATGTAGTGACCCGAACTTTTCCATGTTTATATATATTAAATGAAATTGATATTTACATGATTAAGTGTTTCCAACATGTTAAGAAATCAAACTTGTTAAGACTTGATTAATTGAAATAGGTTTTATATAGACAATTGACCACCCAAGTTGACCGGCGATTTACGAACGCTAAAACTTGTAAAAACTATATGATGACATACATATGGATATATATATATAGTTATCATGATATTATGATAAGTATGTACCTCATTGAGTATTTTAACAATGAGTTATATACATAAAAATGAGACTATTGAATTAAGAAACTTGAAAACGGTATATATAACGATTATCGTTATAACAACGTCTTACTAATTACATATGAATCATTTTAAGATATTGATACACTCTATATAAACATATTAAATGATAAGTAAACATATCATTAAGTATAATAACAATGAACTACATATGTAAAAACAAGACTACTAACTTAAGGATTTCGAAACGAGACATATATGTAACGATTATAGTTGTAACGACATTTAACTGTATATATATCATATTAAGATATATTAATACATCATTATATCATGATAATGTAATAATTTAACATCTCATTAGATATAATAAACAATGTGTTAACAACATTTAACAAGATCGTTAACTTAAAGGTTTCAAAACAACATTTACATGTAACGACTAACGATGACTTAACGACTCAGTTAAAATGTATATACATGTAGTATTTTAATATGTATTCATACAATTTTGAAAGACTTCAATACACTTATCCAAGTACTTCTACTTAACAAAAATGCTTACGATTACATCCTCATTCATTTTCATCAACAATTCTACTCGTATGCACTCGTATTTATACTTGTACAATACACAACTTTTAAATGTATTTACTATTAGTATATACACTCCAATGATCAGCTCTTAGCAGCCCATGTGAGTCACCTAACTATGTGGGAACCATCATTAACATCTAGCATGACTTATGAGCAAGGAAACAAAAACAAGAACTCCTTTTAACCCCACTCACTTTCACCACTAACCACCTACTCCATTTCACTTCCAATTTTCTTCCCAATTCTCTCTCAAAACGCACACACTCTTCCATGAACGTCTAAGTTACTATTTTTCCAGTAAAAATCATCAAATACAAGCTTTGGTTATTACCTATAATCATCATAAAAATAATTACTCAAGAACACATCAAGAACACTTCCAAGTTTACAAGTTTACTTCCAAGTTTCCTAATCCATTCCAAGAAATCATCTAAGATCAAGAAACCTTTGTTATTTACAGTAGGTTATCTTTCTAAATCAAGGTAATATTCATATTCAAGCTTTGATTCAATTTCTATAACTATAACTATCTTAATTCGAGTAATAATCTTACTTGAACTTGTTTTTGTGTCATGATTCTATTTCAAGAAAGATCCTTTGAAGCTCAAGTTATTTTTTCATCATTTCCAGTAGGTTTACCTACTAAACTTGAGATAGTAATGATGTTCATAACATCATTCAATTCATATATATAAAACTACCTTATTCGAAGGTTTAAACTTGTAATCACTAGAACATAGTTTAGTTAATTCTAAACTTGTTCGCAAACAAAAGTTAATCCTTCTAACTTGACTTTTAAAATCAACTAAACATATGTTCTATATCTATATGATATGCTAACTTAATGATTTAAAACCTGAAAATACGAAAAATACCGTAAAACCGGATATACGCCGTCGTAGTAACACCGCGGGCTGTTTTGGGTTAGTTAATTAAAAACTATGATAAACTTTGATTTAAAAGTTGTTCTTCTGGGAAAATGATTTTTCTTATGAACATGAAACTATATCCAAAAATAATGGTTAAACTCAAAGTGGAAGTATGTTTTCCAAAATGGTCATCTAGACGTCGTTCTTTCGACTAAAATGACTACCTTTACAAAAATGACTTTTAAACTATATTTCCGACTATAAACTTATACCTTTTCTATTTAGTTTCATAAACTTAAGTTCAATATGAAACCATAGCAACTTGAATCACTCAAAACGGATTTAAAACGAAGAAGTTATGGGTAAAACAAGATTGAATATTTTTGCTTGTTGTAACTACGTGAAAATTGGTAACAAATCTATATTAATCATATCCTAGCTAACTCGTATTGTTTTATACATGTATTCTATTATATTATGTAATCTTGGGATACCATAGACACGTATGAAAATGATTTGACATATCATATCGACCCATGTATATATATTATTTGGAACAACCATAGACACTCTATATGCAGTAATGTTGGAGTTAGCTATACAGGGTTGAGGTTGATTCTAAAAAATATATATACTTTGAGTTGTGATCTAGCCTGAGACGTGTATACACTGGGTCGTGGATTGATTCAAGATAATATATATCGATTTATTTCTGTACATCTAACTGTGGAGAACTAGTTGTAGGTTACTAACGAGGACAGCTGACTTAATAAACTTAAAACAGTAAAATGTATTAAAAATGTTGTAAATATATTTTGAACATACTTTGATATATATGTACATATTTGTTACAGGTTCGTGAATCGACCAGTGGCCAAGTCTTACTTCCCGACGAAGTAAAAATCTGTGAAAGTGAGTTATAGTCCCACTTTTAAAATCTATTATTTTTGGGATGAGAATACATGCAGTTTTATAAATGTTTTACAAAATAGACACAAGTGATCATAATTACATTCTATGTTGAATTATCGACCCGAATATGCTCCTTTTTAGCTTGGTAGCCTAAGAATTGGTGTTTATTATAATTGCTACCAATTGACGCGAATCCTAAAGATAGATCTATTTGGCCCAACAAGCTTCATCCGAGTTACGGATGCTTTAGTACTTCGATTTATCATGTCCGATGAGAGTCCCGGAATGATGGGGATATTCTATATGCACCCTGTTAAAGTCGGTTACCAGGTGTTTATCATATGAATGATTTTTATGCAGATTGCATGTTGTTTATGAGAAATAGAAATATGAAATCTTGTGGTCTATTATTACAATTTGATAAATATGTAGGTTAAACTTATAACTCACCAACATTTTTGTTGACGTTTAAAGCATGTTTATTCTCAGGTGATTATTAAGAGCTTCCGCTGTTGCATGCTAATTTATGGACAAGAGTTGGAGTCAGCATGCTTGTATAATATTGTTTAAAAACTACATTCGAAGACTTAATTGATGTGTAATATTATTGTAAACCATTATGTAATAATCGTGTGAAAATGCTATATTTTAGATTATCATTATTTGATAATCGTCGTAATATTTTTAAATGTTTATCGATAAAATAAAGGTGATGGTTTGTTTTAAAATCGAATGCAGTCTTTGAAAAACGTCTCATATAGAGGTCAAAACCTCGCAACGAAATCAATTAATATGGAACGTTTATAAATCGATATGAATGGGACATTTCAGTTGGTATCCAAGCGTTGGTCTTAGAGAACCAGAATTTTTGCATTAGTGTGTCTTACCGAGTTTGTTATGATGCATTAGTGAGTCTGGACTTCGACCGTGTTTTTCTTCAAAAAAGATTTCTTAACATTTTTTGTTAGAAACTATATATTATTATGTAAATATATTAATCTCTTAACGTGTTTGATATTGTGTGATAGATGTCTACCTCTAGTACAAATTCCATCGACTCACCTAATAATAATGAAGAGTCGAATATACTTTGGGAAGATTCACAAATTCCCGAAGAGGAACCGGAAGAGGAGGAACCGGAAGAAGAGGAACCGGAAGAGGAGGAACCGGAAGAAGAAGAGGTTCCGGAGGAAGAAATATTGATACCTATAGTAAATCGATTAAATAAAAGAAAATTCTCAACCAACGGACCAAAGTTAAAAATGGTCAATGGTGTTTCCACCAAGGAAGCAAAATATTGGGAAGATTACTAATTTTCCGATGAATCGGATCCCGATGAGGATTCCGATGATGTTATAGAAATTACCTCGACCCAATTTAATAAAGCAAAAGAAAATAATAGGGGAAAAGGTATAAAAATAGAGAAACCTGATTCCAACCCTGATGAACTTTATATGTATCGGCAACATCCGTATTTCCTAAAATGTAACAATAACCCGGGAACCTCTAAACTACCAGGTTTTTCTAAACCATTATGGAAAACAACGGCTCGTATTAGAGGAACACCATATATCTCTAGAAAATTAGGAAAACGAACCAAGTTCGAAGAAGAAGAAACTAGTGATTCAGATTAGAGGGTTGTAATTATGTTGTGTATTATATGTATTGTAGTGTGCTTGTACTTTTATGTTCTATGTAAAATTTTTTTTTATTATTTGTTAATTATCTTTTACGAATCTAATCCTTGTCTATTTTACAGTATAAAAACAAAATGGACGTTAAGGGTAGACAACCGAATATTTTAGAAGACCTACCAGAGGATATGATTGAGGAAATCTTGTCTAGAGTCGGTCAGAATTCATCAGCACATTTAGTTATGGCAAAATTAACTTGTCAAACATTTGAAAGACTTTCCAGAAATGCCTTAGTTTATAAAAGGCTTTCCTTTGATAGGTGGGGTATATCGCATTGGGGAGACCATAAGTTACGCCGTGTTTTCTTTAAAGTGTTAAATGTGGGGAACCCAAATGCAATTTTACGCTACGGGTTAAGAACCTATTTTGACTCAACATATCCCAACATAGGATTTCATGAGTTAGAAAGAGCTTCTAACATGCAACATAAAGAAGCATGTTATACTTACGAGTCAGTGATGTTCGCTTCTCACCAAAGTGAGAAAAAGAACATCGGATTACAACTATTGAATGAAACATTCCCACAGGTGAAGGATTCAGTAGTTGGGGTGAGAAACAAGGTTTTTAGATTATTACGGGGCTGTTGGACATTACGAAACCCTCGTCCTTTTGACGACATTACAACATGCTACCTAGCCAATGGTCATAACGGTTACTTTCCATAAGACTAAGGATAGGAAGTCATATTAGTAAAACCAGAATGCATGACTTGTTTCTGGACTTATGAATTACGTGTCTTTATTTCTTTTGCTGAACAACTTGCGTATTAACTAGAATTGCCATTATAGCTGCCGAGTAGCAAAGTTTTTATGTGCTATAATTCATGCTATATGTAAAATAGCGGTATTGTAAGTTTGCAAAATATTGTATATAAGTTTAAATGTGAAATATTATTGTAATCAGATTTTCATATAGAATTGTAGTAGTTGAATTGTATATTAGCTACTAAGTATGAACTTAATGGGTAGGTACTACCCGAATTAAAACTATAAAACGCTAATATGAAGAAAAAGCTTTTATAAATAAGTTCATATTATGCTACGAAATACTATTGACTACTCTTAATATTCTATATGATTAACTTAATTCTTTTGGCTATTTTTGAAGGAAATGGCACCGACTACTCGTCAGAACTTGAACATGAGCAAGGAAGACTTCCGTGTTTTCCTTGCTGCGAACATAGCTACGGTGCAAGCCGCAATGCAAAATAATAACAATAACTCTGGTTCTAGCAGTGGAACAAATTCTACAAGAACTCGTGTAGGATGCTCCTACAAAGAATTCACTGCATGCAAACCTTTGGAATTCGATGGAACCGAGGGTCCAATCGGATTGAAACGGTGGACCGAAAAGGTTGAATCGGTGTTTGCCATAAGTAAATGTACTGAAGAAGACAAAGTAAAGTACGCTACGCATAACTTCACAGGTACTGCGTTAACATGGTGGAACACCTATCTCGAGCAGGTGGGACAAGATGCTGCTTACGCACTACCGTGGTCAGCATTCAAGCACTCGATGAACGAGCAGTATCGTCCCAGAAACGAGGTCAATAAGCTTAAGGTAGAGCTTAGAGGATTACGAACGCAAGATTTTGACATCACCACGTACGAATGACGATTCACAGAGTTGAGCCTATTGTGTCCAAGAGCGTTCGAAGATGAAGAGGAGAAGATTGACGCATTTGTAAAAGGGTTAACAGAAAGGATTCAAGAATATGTGAGTTCACACGAGCCCACCTCCATACAAAAGGCAAGTCGAATGGCTCACAAACTCATAAATTAGATTGAGGGAAGGATTAAAGAACAGGCGGCTGAAGAGGCCAAAACGAAACAAGTCAAGAGACAGTGGGAGGAAAACAGTGACAAGAGTTACCCATATAACAACAACAACAACAATCACAACCACAATCGCAACAACTATCCCAACAACCACAACATCAATCGCAACAACAACAATCGCAATCCCAACAACAACTACAACAAGCGTCCCAACAACAATAACTTCACCAAATGTCCCAACAATAATAACAACCACATCAATCCTAATAGCAATCTCAATAACAACAATGACAACGACAATCAAAAAATTCCATGCTATAGGTGTGAAGGATATCATCCGGGTAAATTTTGTGAAGTAGTATGTACCAAATGTAATAGGAAGGGTTATGCTGCAACGAAGTGTGAAGCATTCGGACCAGTGACTAAAAGAACAAATACTGCCCACATTATTTGTTTTGGATGCGGAAAGAAGGGCCACTACAATACAACGTGCCCAAATCAGGGAAATAATAATGGGAAAAGTCGTGGGAGAGTTTTTAACATTAATGCGGAAGAAGCGCAGGAAGACCCGGAGCTTGTTACGGGTACGTTTCTTATTGATGAAAAACCTGCTTATGTTTTATTTGATTCGGGTGCGGATAGAAGCTATGTGAGTAGAGATTTTTGTGGTAAATTAAGTGGTCCATTGACGTCTATGAATAATAAATTTTTACTCGAATTAGCAAATGGTAAATTAATTTCGGCAGATAAAATATGTCGGAATCGAAAAATTAAACTGGTTAGCGAAACGTTTAAGATTGATTTGATACCAGTAGAGTTAGAGAGTTTTGATGTGATAATTGGCATGGACTGGTTGAAAAAGGAGAGAGCAGAGATCGTATATTATAAAAATGCAATTCGTATTGTACGAGAAGAAGGAAAACCCTTAATGGTGTACGGAGAAAAGAGCAACGCAAAGCTAAATCTTATTAGTAATTTGAAGGCGCAAAAGCTAATAAGAAAAGGTTGCTATGCTGTTTTAGCACATGTCGAGAACGTACAAACCGAAGAAAAGAACATCAATGATGTTCTCGTCGCAAAAGAATTTCCCGATGTATTTCTGAAAGAATTACCGGGACTACCTCCACACCGATCCGTTGAATTTCAAATAGATCTTGTACCAGAACTTTTAGAAGGAACTCCAAAGCCAACTACAAGAACTTTTAGAACGTGGTTTCATTCGACCAAGTACATCACCATGGGGAGCTCCTGTTTTGTTTGTCAAAAAGAAGGATGGTACATTCAGGTTGTGTATCGACTACCGAAAGTTGAACAAACTAACCATCAAGAACCGTTATCCACTACCGAGAATCGACGACTTATTTGATCAACTACAAGGCTCGTCAGTTTATTCGAAGATTGATTTACATTCTGGGTATCATCAAATGCGGGTGAAGGGGGATGATATTCCGAAGACTGCTTTCAAAACGCGTTACGGTCATTACTAGTTTATGGTTATGCCATTTGGGTTGACTAACGCACCAGTTATGTTCATGGACCTCATGAACCGAGTGTGTGGACCATACCTTGACAAGTATGTCATTGTTTTCATCGATGACATACTTATTTACTCAAAGAATGATCAATAGCACGAAGAACATTTGAGAAAAGTGTTAGAGTTGTTGAGGAAAGAAAAATTGTATGCTAAATTTTCAAAGTGTGCATTTTGGTTGGAAGAAGTTCAATTCCTCGGTCACATAGTGAACAAAGAAGGTATTCAGGTGGATCCAGCAAAGATTAAAATTGTTGAAAAGTGGGAAACCCCGAAAACTCCGAAGCATATACGTCAATTTTTAGGACTGGCTGGTTACTACAGAAGGTTCATCCAAGATTTTTCCAAAATAGAAAAACCCTTGACTGCATTAACGCATAAAGAGAAGAAATTTGAATGGAAGGATGAGTAGGAGAAAGCGTTTCAATTGTTGAAGAAAAAGTTAACTACGGCACCTATATTATCATTACCTGAAGGGAATGATAATTTTGTGATATATTGTGACACCTTAAAGCAAGGTCTTGGTTGTGTATTAATGCAATGAATGAAGGTAATTGCTTATGCGTCTAGACAATTGAAGATTCACGAGCAGAATTATACGACGCATGATTTGGAATTAGGCGCGGTTGTTTTTGCATTAAAGACTTGGATGCACTACTTATATGGGGTCAAAAGTGTCATACCCCCAAATAGGGCCAGGGGTAAATATGAATTCACAATATCACAACACAAGTATATAAACGAGAACTACTCTAAATGAGACGTTTTATTAAAAACAATAATAGTATTGCAGCGGAAACGAAATAATGCTTTACATGGCAAAACCTAAATGTAAATAACAATGTTTAACAAATGCTAAATTATAAATATGTGGACTCCAATGCATCGGCTAGCTAAGCATCATAGGGCAGCACATAAGCTATTCTTCACCTGAAACAAACATGCTTAAAATCATCAACACAATAGTTGAGTGAACAACATAGGTTTATATAATCAATAAAGTTTAGACCACAAGATTTAATTTGAAAAAAAAATATTCAATATGCCATGAGTTATAATATCGAACTAAACATTAACCCCTGACACTGTACGGGTGTCGGTAATCATTATTATGTACCCCCTTGACAATCGGTCAATGGGTAGAGACGTCGCTCTCAATAGGCCTACTCACAATAATTAAGCTTGCAACATTATAATTCTAGCAATTAACGATATTATAGCAGGGATTTGCATGTAAGAATACAAGTTAACAATAATCTCATGAAGTTGCATATCAAAAAGTTAAGTACTTGTGTCTAAAGTGTAAATCATTTAAATACAAGCATGTGTCTCACACCAAGATTTATAAAATCAATAAATATGAAAAAGCGGGGCTATGAAGTTCACCTTAAATAGCACAGAAGAGATATTCCACAAATGAGAGGATTGAACGGACGAACGTGATCGAGATCTCAACCTAGAGATAGAATGCACGATCAGATATTGTCTAATAGACATAAGTATAGTAACTATACTAATAATGGTTTTCTAAAAGAGTTCTATTTTCGAAAAGTTACTATTCTTGGAAAGTTTCCATTTATAGTAAGTTTCCAAATTTAGGAAGTTCGGGTTATAATCTTTCTTAAGATGTTGTACAACTTTACTCAAACTTCGTTGCTATCAAATAAGTCAGGAATGAGCAGATGTAACCGGGAGCCCAGGACTCTTGACCAGAATCTAAGTCATGGCATTCGAGATCCACAAGCTTACCCATAAATGGCAACCTAGACATCATTCACTTACGACCGTAAGTAGCGGTGAAATTTGCATGACGTGTACGTTATCTTTTAATTAACCATCACTTAAGTTTAAGTCATATTATTATATTATAAGTTATATTATACTTATTTATTAATGACTTATTATTCATTTTTAAATCATACTTATATTAAAGTATTAATAGTTACATTATAACTATTTATTATTAATGTATTACTATGGTTAGTATTATTAATTATTAATAACTTTTAATTATTATATAATAACTAAAGTATTATAATAAGTTGTAATATAAGTATTTATTAATAATGTATTATTATTATTATTAACTTATATTATAAACATTATACTTATTATTTATTTCCTTAAATTCGTTTTTAATTACAATAAATACCAAATAAATATAAATAAAATTTTTATAAGTTTATTTAAGTATTATAAACTGTGTAAAATTTTATAAATATAAATATAGCTCATTTTTATATTTTTTCGCATTTTCTTTATATATACATATTCGATTCATTTTAATCAAGGTTAATTAGTTATTAATTATTAATTCGACCTAATTAAGAATTTTTATATTTTTATAGGTTCTATATTCTACAAGTATATTACAAAAATTATAAATACAAATTTTATATAAATATATTATTTATTTAATATTATCTTATCATTTAACCATTAAATTCGGCTTATAATTGAATAAATAAGATAAATTAATTTAAAATTAATTTTTTATAATTTTTACAGTACCTATACATCCTAATGATTATATAAAAATTTTATATTATCAGATTTAATACACTTTTGTATTTATTTTGCATTTCTTTTTCTTTTCTTCTCGGTTAACAATTAAATACAAACAAATATACATTAAATATTAAACGACCTATTATTTAATTTTTTTATAATTTTCGCAGCTTTACATAATCATAATAATCTCATAAAAAATATTTATAATTATTTTTATTTACGTTTAATATTTATTACGAATTTCACCTAGTTTTTGTGTTTAATTACAACTTAATTCGTATTTAAATATAATTAATATTATAAAACTTATCATAAATATTTTTATGATTAATTCTACTATTATAAATAATTTATAAGCAAAAATTACTGTTGTGAATATTTTTACCTAAATTAAATTCGTTTTATTCATTAAACTAATTCGATAACTATTAAATATAGGATAAATATATAAAATGTTAATTTAATTAATTTTTCGTATTCAATAATATTTATATGACTAATAGCTTCTGTAAAAATTTCCATAATGAATTATAAGTATTTATAACAATTACTTTTAATTTTTGCATGTTATACGATGTATATATTTCCTAAATACATAATAATTCGAATTTAAATACTTATAAAATCTACAAAATTATTTTTGGCTACTTCTATATCATATTACTATTTAAGAACCTGTAAAAATTATTTTTATCAATTATATAGATTTATTTGCTATTTAATTCGAGTATACACTCATATTTATAAAAATTTCATTTTTAATTGTATTTAAAATAAAAATCCGAATATTAAATTCATAAAAATAATTTTATATCATTCATAATACATAATATTAATTGTAGTATAATTATATGAGTTTTAACATTGTGTTGCAATTTAATACGAATTTAAAACCAAAAAAAAAAATGCTTGGCAAAAAAAAAAAAAAATAAGACCGAAGAAAAAAAATAGATGAATGAGAGGATACCTCCAAATCTTGCTGCGTGACTTTTTTTTCTTGAGAGAAAGTTTTTTTTTTTTTTTTTGTGAGTGATAAAAATATTAGGAGTGTGCTAGTATTTATAGATAGGATTTAGTAAAAAAAAAAATTAATAAATAAAAAGTACCGTAGGACTTTGCTAAAAATTTGGGATCATCATTGTTGAATTGGCCAATTTATGAATGTGGTCTTTTTTTTTTGTTTAAATACTTAAGACTAGGTAAAAAAATTCAAAAAGGATTTATCTTCTTTTTTATTTTTTAAAATTTCGGCCGAGTGATAAACATACCATGTTTATATTTTTATTTATTTATTTTTTTTTGAAGATAACTCTCAGATTATTCTAGAATTTTAGGATTTCATTTTTATTTTTTATTTATTTATTATTTACGAATTTCATATATTTTTATTTATATTTTTGGTAATTACAAATATTAAACTTTTATTTTTAAATTATCAACTTATAGTTTTTATTATTTATAGTTGTGACACATTACTTATCATATAATTATTTTTATTACAAAGTTAGTTATATAGTACTTTAGTTATTAACATAATTAATATTAGTTACATATATATATATATATGTAATATTAATACTTCATATACCTAATTAACATTAAAATTAGGGTTTATATTAGTAATTACTATTTAGGTTAGGTTTTGAATAATTAGGGTTTATAGTAATAGGGTTTATAGTTATAATATTGATAAATGTGTTAGGGTTTACAGTATTGATTAATATCTAGGGTTTTATATCCTTAATTAGGGTTAGGGTTTATTTACTATGAGCATTTATTATCTATGGACATTTATTATTCGGATAACAACCCTAATGACAGTGTACCGGATCAGAAGATGAAACCCTAAGGGTAATATAGAAATTTCAAAATGGAAAATTGAGGGTTGTTATAAAAAGTATTATATATACCGATCACAAAAGTCTCCAACACATATTTAATCAGAAACAACTAAACATGAGACAGCGTAGGTGGATTGAGTTATTAAATGATTACAATTTTGAGATTCGTTACCACTCGGGGAAGGCAAATGTGGTAGCCGACGCCTTGAGAAAAAAGGACAGAGAACCCATTCGAGTAAAAGCTATGAATATAATGATTCACAATAACCTTACTACTCAAATAAAGGAAGCGCAATAAGGAGTTTTAAAAGAAGGAAATTTAAAGGATGAAATACCCAAAGGATCGAAAAAGCATCTTAATATACGGGGAGACGGAACCCGGTATTGGGCTGAAAGGATTTGGGTACCAAAATTTGGAGATATGAGAGAAATGGTACTTAGAGAAGCTCATAAAACCAGATACTCAATACATCCTAGAACGGGGAAGATGTACAAGGATCTCAAGAAACATTTTTGGTGGCCGGGTATGAAAGCCGATGTTGCTAAATACGTAGGAGAATGTTTAACGTGTTCTAAGGTCAAAGCTGAGCATCAGAAACCATCAGGTCTATTTCAACAACCCGAAATCCCGGAATGGAAATGGGAAAACATTACCATGGATTTCATCACTAAATTGCCAAGGACTGCAAGTGATTTTGATACTATTTGGGTAATAGTTGATCGTCTCACCAAATCAGCACACTTTCTGCCAATGAGAGAAGATGATAAAATGGAGAATTTAGCACGAATGTATTTGAAGGAAGTCATCTCTAGACATGGAATACCAATCTCTATTATCTCTGATAGGGATGGAAGATTTATTTCAAGATTCTGGCAGACATTACTTAGATTTATTTCAAGATTCTGGCAGACATTACAGCAAGTATTAGGAACTCGTCTAGACATGAGTACTGCCTATCATCCACAAACTGATGGGCAGAGCGAAAGGATGATACAAAGGCTTGAAGACATGCAACGAGCATGTGTTATTGATTTCGGAAACAGTTGGTATTCCATGTCTGGAGACTACTTCCTTCAAATACAGTCGTGCTAAATTCTCCATCTTGTCATCTTCTCTTATTGGTAGGAAGTGTGCTGATTTGGTGAGACGATCAACTATTACCCAAATAGTATCAAAACCACTTGCAGTCCTTGGCAATTTAGTGATGAAATCCATGGTAATGTTTTCCCATTTCCATTCTGGGATTTCGGGTTGTTGAAGTAGACCTGATGGTTTCTGATGCTCAGCTTTGACCTTAGAACACGTCAAACATTCTCCTACATATTTAGCAACATCGACTTTCATACCCGGCCACCAAAAATTTTTCTAGAGATAATTGTACATCTTCCCCTTTCCAGGATGTATTGAATATCTGGTTTTATGAGCTTCTCTAAGTACCATTTCTCTCATATCTCCAAATTTTGGTACCCAAATTCTTTCAACCCTATACCGGGTTCCGTCTTCTCGAATATTAAGATGCTTCTCCAATCCTTTGGGTATTTCATCCTTTAAATTTCCTTCTTTTAAAACTCCTTGTTGCGCCTCCTTTATTTGAGTAGTAAGGTTATTGTGAATCATTATATTCATAGCTTTTACTCGAATGGGTTCTCTGTCCTTTCTGCTCAAGGTGTCGGCTACCACATTTACATTCCCCTGGTGGTAACGAATCTCAAAGTCGTAATCATTCAACAATTCAATCCACCTGCGCTGCCTCATGTCCAGTTGTTTCTGATTAAATATGTATAACGACCCTCATTTTTCCATCTATATAATGCCCGAACAAAAGATTTAAGTATAATGAATAAACTCTAAGTACTAATAAAAGGTCGTTATATACATACGAAATTAACGAACGTTAAACGAATAATAAATTTTATTCAACAACGTACGCGTAAGAATTTTTATAAAAAAAAAATTTATGTCATAACATGATTACATATAAAATACTTATATTAATTTTGTATTTAGTTAATATATTATACAATTAATAAATACAAGTATATATAAATGTAGTAACATATATAAAACTAATAAAATTATAAAGTAATAATTTAATTAAATAAAAACCACATTTAGTAATTATAATTTTATAAATACAGAATATATATTTATATTTATCAAAATTCGTATTTAATAATTAAATAAAAATAGAAATTTAGTTAGTTAACATTTTTAGAACTATGAAATATATATATATATATATATTTTTTTTTAAAAAGTAGTATTTTTTTATATATAAACTAGATCTAGATCCACTTTTATTTATTTTATTCCTACTTTTAACTTTACTTTTATTTATTTATATTTTGAAATGGTGGCATGACTGGCCATAAATACTTTTAATTTTTTTTACAAGACACTAGTTATTTTTTTATATAAACTTTTGTATTTTTTTATTTTCTCTTTACCAAAAATTGTAACTATAAATACCATAGCCTAGTTCACAAATTTTGTACACCAAAAACTTGAAGAATTCTCTCTCAAACCTCTGCAAAAATTATTTTTGTAAGTTCTCTATATTATTTTTATAGTTTTTATTTAGTTTTTATCATATTTTTGTGCTAGTTTTATGTTAAATACCAAATAAATATGAAATTAATTATAATAAATAATGTAAATACATGATAATTAGTATTAAGTATCCTAATGACTATAAAAATTATTTTTATGAATTATACATTCGAATTTATATTTATTAAAAATCAAAAACTGATTTTTTTTATATTCGGTATATATAGATATATAATAAATAAATAGTAAACGATTATATATATATGTTTTAACAATTTTCGCTTATCACATATGTTATGCAAGTAATTATAAAAATTAATGTTTGATTTAATTGTCAATTTAAATAATTAATTTGTATTTTCTTTAGTTTTGCTACAGTAGCCGAAAACAGTGTTTTTTAAAATAAAAAGAGAACTAAATGGTATAATATTTTTATGACTACAATAATTAATAGAAACTACTTTGGAACTATTAAGAAAGTTATAAAAATTATTTTTTTGAATTAATGAATATATATTTCTAGTTAATTTCGAATTTAAACTAATAACAATACAAAAGTTGAATTAAATAGTTAAACTATTAATATAATTATACAAATAATTTTTCTAAGCTTAATATACTAATATAAGCTCACGAAAATTATTGGTTGAATTAATTTAGTTGATTTAATAATTATTACTTTATAAACTTTGATTTATTGCAAACCGAAAAAGAAATTAGCAATAAATACTTTTACACCATAACAAAAATTTATAAAATTTTCCTAAGTTTATTTTGATCAGTAGAACCTAAGAAAAATATAAGATGTGGTGTTAAACTTGTTTACCTATTTATTTTCATTTTAACTATTAAAACAATTATAAAAAGTAATATTTAATACACAAAACTTAATATTAATGTATAGAAAATTTTTATTATGTTTTATACAAGTTACTTACTGTTATGAAATCAATAAAACACTTGTTAGCATCATTAGATAATTATTGGTGCTTATATTGATCTAAAACATAATTTAAACTATATATATATATATATATATATATATATATATATATATATATATATATATATATATATATATGTATGTATGTATCCTTACATATATATAATATATATATATTAAACACTTATAAGTAAAGTATATAAAGTGTTGTATTTCTATACGCACCTAAAAACGTATTGGAACGGTATATTAGATGGGTATAGATCTTGATCTTTCTCGAGTGGATGGACGCTCGAAAGTCTAGGCGGAGAGTTTGGATTATCGAGTTAAAGGATCCTGTGGCTCAGAAACCTATGACCTGAAAAGGCCATTTTAAATTGAAAGTGTTAGATTGGAAGCTTGTCTAGTATGAAAAGCCTTTCCAAAACGATAAACCTTCTTTAAACTTACTATAAAAGAAAATACTTACACTTATCATAATACGGGCAAAACATCTAAACTATTCTCAACTTATTCTTAGGTTGACTTCTCTATGCTTCGATCATCCATACTTTCTCTTTAAGGAATACTTTCACTCACCGAATTACTAAGGTGACTTTCATAGCCCCACTCTTATTGCTATAGCACTTTTTATACTTACTGGGGTGAGACACATGCTGCTTTTATACTTTAAACAACTTAGACACAAGTACGAACCTAAACTGTACTATGACTAGCTTATGCTACTAAGACCCCACAGTGATATTTTTTAATTGCTTTTAGGATAAGGCATTCTTAATTATTGGGGGTAGGCCTATCGGGAGTAACGTCCCCGATACATTTGACCGTGATGTCTTTGTATTACTTAATAATGATTTAAACATGGTGATAAGGTACTGCCAAATTATCATCGGGGCAACAAAACAAACGTTTAGTCTAAAATATCACGAATCAGTACTACTTTTGGATCTGCGAGATCTACTTTTTGATCCTGCGGGAGATCAACTTTACAACTAAATCTTGTGGTCTAAAAACAACGATAACTACTTTTGTTAAACCTATGAACTTCCCTCAACCTTTTTGGTTGACACTTTAGCATGTTTTGTCTCAGGTGCTGTTTGATTCAAGCTTTCTTATCTACTACTTATGTGATGCTACTTGGACTTAGGATCAAGAGATATCGCATTTATTACTTCTGCATACGAACAATTACTTTATCGTTATTTCCATTATTGTAACGACATTTCATTTTCCGCTGCGTACTCAATAAAGTTAAATTTTCTCATTTAGTATTGTTCTCGTATTATAATATGTTGGTTTATTTGATATTAGTAACGTTTCTTCCAGACCCTATTGGGAGGACGTTACAGATTGGTATCAGAGCATAACCAGGCTGTTATAGAGAACCAGGATTGCATTTTTATGTGTGCCTTACTTGCTAGCTAGGGTGCCTTAGCAATCTAGGAAACTATAACCTTTCCTTCCTTAGACTTAAAGCATTTAGAATTGCCTTATAATCTTAACAATCATGCTTTACCAAACTTGACTTAAAGATTCTAATCAAAGTCTCTTTCCTAATGTAGGACTACAACTTTCCTTGACCATAGTGCCTTTAATTGTTGCCTTTAACTGTTAAATGCTACACTATACTTTAGAAACTTTACTTATCTTAGAATGCCGAGCTAATCTAAGAACTCTGCTCATTTTCCTGAGTACTATCCAATTACACCACCGCATCTAAATGCGACACAATGATTTCAGAAATTCTTGACATTCATAAGTCATCTATCATGGTTATGTGTATTACATATGTATTACATGAAATATTATCCATTATTTTGAAATTCTTATAATTGTTACTACTCACACTCAAACGTATATAACTCTCTGTTATATCACGTACCTATATGCCTTATGCCTTTATGCATCGGTTTGCGAATTGAAAAATGTCATTGGGTTATCACAGTATACGAATTGAAAGTCTTTAATCAAAAGATTATTAGATTACAGACTTATCACTTTATGATCTCGACACGTCATACTGCCATTATTAAAGTAAAGACACATCATATCTTATTATATCTTATCGTATCTATCCTAATAGATTTTGTCTAACACTTTTCCTAAATTCCCTCCATAAATTACGGAAATCTTTTGCTATATACACGTATTCGAGGAGACGAATATATCATCCAGTATTCAAAACTAATCTCATATCAAAAACCCTAATTCCAAACACATAATATGGATTCCTCGAACTCTTCGAGCTCCAATGGCAGCGTAACCGGAATGAACCAACTAATCAGCCATCATCTATTTTGGATGAATTGGGGATGGGTTCGTAGTAAACTTAATCAATGGAGACAAGAAGAAGGTGATCCCTTCCACCAACCGAATTCACCTCTTGGTGAAGAACCTGAAGCACTTACTGGCGAACCCGTTCGGAACACTATTTTCACCCTCATTTCCAGGATATCCAGTCACGAATATATAATATCTAAAATTTTAGATCTTATTCATCCACTTGTCCGAACCGCCAATCATCCCAGAATAATAGAAGAAGTCAACGAGCTTCGCGCTCGAGTAGTGGCTCTGGAGAATATGGTGCGAAACCTACGAACACCAGCAGCAGCACCAGCAGCATAACCAGTACCACAAGTACCATCGGCATCACCACCAACATCACCAGCTTCACCAACGAAAACAATCGCATTCCACGCCTCAACATCACACTCAGTACCTCAAACATCAACATCATACGCCCCATAGATACCAAGAAATATTAGTAATAATGAGTTAAGATGTATTGACTCATTCTTCCTGAAGAATTACATATGTATACTTTATATATATGGATTGGAACAATAATAAATCTTTTCATACTAAGCTATTACGTGTGAATCTTAACTAGTATGTACTACTTGATTAATTCATATCATTAATATGCTATGATGTACATCCTTCGTTAATGACTTAACAATCATTAATCACTGCTTCAACACAATAAACTCCATTTCATAATAAACCAAGTGTATTACTCAAATACATGATTTATTGTATACTTTCATTTTCGATGTACTCGAAACTTTCTAGAAAACATCATTCGTGCCTTATGAATTTCACAAGAATTCCACGAGCACCAACATCATATACTGAGGTATATCAATAACAATGAACGATGAAGTATTGATTCATAACTTCATTAGCGAAATATTTCGCTACAATTATGAAATCTCTAAGGTTTTGGAGATTATTTATTCTCGTTTCAACCGCAAATCAAATGAGTTTAATATTATATTAACTCATTAAATCTATATTATATCCGAAGAATACATATATGAACGTATATCTTCTCTTTTGTACAAACTGTTAATTGTGAAAATATTTTAATGGGTAGGTAATACCCGAGAAATATTTATATCTCACATTAATATGTTACATTGTACATTCTTCAAATTCTGATTCAATAATCAGTAACTATACTACTTACATCCACATATGTATCCGCGCACCAAAGAACAACCATTTTCATTCAAATCAAATTACATATTCTGAATTTGACATATCAGAATTCAAGTAAAGCTATAGCAGATGTTATCTTCCTAAAGATCACTACATTCATGAATTATATTCATTCGTATTCTATGATGAATTATCACATCAAACCACCAAAATTATCATTCATTACTTTTGAAATCAACAACGCCTATTCGTCAACCATTAGATCCATTGACGATTACAATCAGCGTTTAATCATCTAAAGATAAAATTTCTTGAAACCATCTCGGGTTGTCAATCAATGATTCAGATTCGTTAACCTTGAGAATGCTGACGAAGCAGCAAATGCTATAGATGTTCTTAAGGGCTAACAGTTTGATAATAAAGAATGGTACGTTGGAAAATCCCAAAAGAAAATTTGGAACTGAAAAACGGATTGAGCTAACCATGGAGGAGACCAAGGACAAACACAAGGGCCAAACCCTATATTCAAAGAATCCAGGAAATTCTGAATCCGGTGAAATCTTTAGAGAATATCTTGCTCCAAAGTCATGTTAAAAGCTTGCGGAAAATTTTTCTTCATCAACTTTCGAACTTAGAAATTCCAAAATATCATCATAAATATCCTCTATATTTCGGAAGATATCTTCATAACGATTCATGTCCGCAATTAAGTATCTCTTTGCGATATCTTTATAAAGGAAACTGTTTTAGTTTCTATATTCTGTAAAATTCGAGTTTAAATTATAAATGCTTTGAAGAAGTGATTGGGAATTGAAGCATGAGTTAATATAATACAATGACGTCAGGCCAACGTGATTATATTACAGAAAGTCATGCTCAGTTTTTAATGGAAGATGATGATTTATAGATTTTATAATCATCATTTGCCATGTTACACGACTCTTACATTCTATTTAACCTCTAAACATATCAAGAAAATATTTTTCTTGATGATTCGGTCTTTTTCGGATATTCTGGTAATATGACAAATCAAATCGTGCTATTACCTTTCCTTTCTACTTTATATATTATGATCATTCAAAACTTCATACCTATGAATTCTGGACCATTACTCGCTTGACTTGAAGTCGGAAAGAAGAAACAAAAACATAAAGCTCCGACATATAAGGGAAAATATAAAGCCCGATAACGACTCCGAAATTACAAACCATGTATATCAATGCGTATAGCAATATAAAGACACGGGATAATTAAAAACACTATAACCCCAAGAGCATAGAAGAAGTAAACAGATTCCTCTGGCGGTAAAAGAAAAAGAAGAATGACTGCATAGATGGTCAATATAATAACCAGGATCAGAACTGGATTTAGCATTTTCTTAATCTTTTGGAAGTTTGAATTGAGAAAGAAAGTATAGAAGTGGTGAAGATAATGAAACGGAAGAAGCTAATTTATAGTAAAATTCCAAACACATCAATCGAGGCAAATCACCGCATTTAATCAAACAAATCTCAAAATTTCGTAAATACCGGAGAATCAAATCTTATAGATTACGAAGATTTCCTTTAATTCCTTTAATTCCTTGAATTCCGGAAATCAATCGTGACTACGTCAAAAGTTAAGGCGAACATTTAATTTTCTCATTTCACTCTTTTATGATAGCTTCGTTTATACTCTTCCTATAAACGAATCGTTTTATCCATATTATTCAATAGTGATAAAACTTTATTTTTCAACTTATATTCATCATTAAAATATTCTTGTTGTAAACAATGAAGATCTCTATCAAATTTCATGACTGTGATTTTCACGAACTCCTCTCTGTTTGTCTGCCCTAATATTGTGGCATAAAATGCTCAAGGTTTTAAATGAGCTCAATACCATTCATAACACATTTCATGTATCCAATTTACTGAAATGACTTGTATAACATCATCATTTTGAATGATCTTCGTATTAATGATAAAATGCACTTCGTTGAAGAACCTATAGAAATCATGGAAGGAGAGGTCAAACAAACGCGTAAAAGCAACATACCTATCATTAAAGTCTGTTGGAATTCGCGTAGAGGCCCCGAATATACCTGGGAACGCAAAGACCATATGAAACGGAAATATCCCCATCTCTTCCCAACTGTTGATGAAGCAGACGGGAACTCCACTTAAAACTTCGGGACGAAGTTTTCATTAACGGGGAGGTACTATAACGACCCTCATTTTTCCATCTATATAATGCCCGAACAAAAGATTTAAGTATAATGAATAAACTCTAAGTACTAATAAAAGGTCGTTATATACATACGAAATTAACGAACGTTAAACGAATAATAAATTTTATTCAACAACGTACGCGTAAGAATTTTTATAAAAAAAAAATTTATGTCATAACATGATTACATATAAAATACTTATATTAATTTTGTATTTAGTTAATATATTATACAATTAATAAATATAAGTATATATAAATGTAGTAACATATATAAAACTAATAAAATTATAAAGTAATAATTTAATTAAATAAAAACCACATTTAGTAATTATAATTTTATAAATACAGAATATATATTTATATTTATCAAAATTCGTATTTAATAATTAAATAAAAATAGAAATTTAGTTAGTTAACATTTTTAGAACTATGAATATATATATATATATATATATATATATATATATATATATATATATATATATATATATATATTTTTTAAAAGTAGTATTTTTTTTTTATATAAACTAGATCTAGATCCACTTTTATTTATTTTATTCCTACTTTTAACTTTACTTTTATTTATTTATATTTTGAAATGGTTGCATGACTGGCCATAAATACTTTTAATTTTTTTACAAGACACTAGTTATTTTTTTATATAAACTTTTGTATTTTTTTATTTTCTCTTTACCAAAAATTGTAACTATAAATACCAAAGCCTAGTTCACAAATTTTGTACACCAAAAACTTGAAGAATTCTCTCTCAAACCTCTGCAAAAATTATTTTTGTAAGTTCTCTATATTATTTTTATAGTTTTTATTTAGTTTTTATCATATTTTTGTGCTAGTTTTATGTTAAATACCAAATAAATATGAAATTAATTATAATAAATAATGTAAATACATGATAATTAGTATTAAGTATCCTAATGACTATAAAAATTATTTTTATGAATTATACATTCGAATTTATATTTATTAAAAATCAAAAACGGATTTTTTTTATATTCGGTATATATAGATATATAATAAATAAATAGTAAACGATTATATATATATGTTTTTACAATTTTCGCTTATCTCATATGTTATGCAAGTAATTATAAAAATTAATATTTTATTTAATTGTCATTTTAAATAATTAATTTGTATTTTCTTTAGTTTTGCTACAGTAGCCGAAAACAGTGTTTTTTAAAATAAAAAGAGAACTAAATGGTATAATATTTTTATGACTACAATAATTAATAGAAACTACTTTGGAACTATTAAGAAAGTTATAAAAATTATTTTTTTGAATTAATGAATATATATTTCTAGTTAATTTCGAATTTAAACTAATAACAATACAAAAGTTGAATTAAATAGTTAAAATATTAATATAATTATACAAATAATTTTTCTAAGCTTAATATACTAATATAAGCTCACAAAAATTATTGGTTGAATTAATTTAGTTGATTTAATAATTATTACTTTATAAACTTTGATTTATTGCAAACCGAAAAAGAAATTAGCAATAAATACTTTTACACCATAACAAAAATTTATAAAATTTTCCTAAGTTTATTTTGATCAGTAGAACCTAAGAAAAATATAAGATGTGGTGTTAAACTTGTTTACCTATTTATTTTCATTTTAACTATTAAAACAATTATAAAAAGTAATATTTAATACACAAAACTTAATATTAATGTATAGAAAATTTTTATTATGTTTTATACAAGTTACTTACTGTTATGAAATCAATAAAACACTTGTTAGCATCATTAGATAATTATTGGTGCTTATATTGATCTAAAACATAATTTAAACTATATATATATATATATATATATATATATATATATATATATATATATATATATATATATATATATATATATATATATATATATATATATATATATATATATATATATGTATGTATGTATGTATCCTTACATATATATAATATAAATATATATTAAACACTTATAAGTAAAGTATATAAAGTGTTGTATTTCTATACGCACCTAAAAACGTATTGGAACGGTATATTAGATGGGTATAGATCTTGATCTTTCTCGAGTGGATGGACGCTCGAAAGTCTAGGCGGACAGTTTGGATTACCGAGTTAAAGGATCCTGTGGCTCAGAAACCTATGACCTGAAAAGGCCATTTTAAATTGAAAGTGTTAGATTGGAAGCTTGTCTAGTATGAAAAGCCTTTCCAAAACGATAAACCTTCTTTAAACTTACTATAAAAGAAAATACTTACACTTATCATAATACGGGCAAAACATCTAAACTATTCTCAACTTATTCTTAGGTTGACTTCTCTATGCTTCGATCATCCATACTTTCTCTTTAAGGAATACTTTCACTCACCGAATTACTAAGGTGACTTTCATAGCCCCACTCTTATTGCTATAGCACTTTTTATACTTACTGGGGTGAGACACATGCTACTTTTATACTTTAAACAACTTAGACACAAGTACGAACCTAAACTGTACTATGACTAGCTTATGCTACTAAGACCCCACAGTGATATTTTTTAATTGCTTTTAGGATAAGGCATTCTTAATTATTGGGGGTAGGCCTATCGGGAGTAACGTCCCCGATACATTTGACCGTGATGTCTTTGTATTACTTAATAATGATTTAAACATGGTGATAAGGTACTGCCAAATTATCATCGGGGCAACAAAACAAACGTTTAGTCTAAAATATCACGAATCAGTACTACTTTTGGATCTGCGAGATCTACTTTTTGATCCTGCGGGAGATCAACTTTACAACTAAATCTTGTGGTCTAAAAACAACGATAACTACTTTTGTTAAACCTATGAACTTCACTCAACCTTTTTGGTTGACACTTTAGCATGTTTTGTCTCAGGTGCTGTTTGATTCAAGCTTTCTTATCTACTACTTATGTGATGCTACTTGGACTTAGGATCAAGAGATATCGCATTTATTACTTCTGCATACGAACAATTACTTTATCGTTATTTCCATTATTATAACGACATTTCATTTTCCGCTGCGTACTCAATAAAGTTAAATTTTCTCATTTAGTATTGTTCTCGTATTATAATATGTTGGTTTATTTGATATTAGTAACGTTTCTTCCAGACCCTATTGGGAGGACGTTACAATATGTGTTGAAGACTTTTGTGATCGGTATATATAATACTTTTGACCCCATATAAGTAGTGCCTCCAAGTCTTTAATGCAAAAACAACCGCGCCTAATTCCAAATCATGTGTCGTATAATTCTGCTCGTGAATCTTCAATTGTCTAGACGCATAAGCAATTACTTTCGTTCGTTGCATTAATACACAACTGAGACCTTGCTTTGAGGCTTCACAATATATCACAAAATCATCATTCCCTTAAGGTAATGACAATATACATGCCGTAGTTAACTTTTTCTTTAACAATTGAAATGCTTTTTCTTATTCATCTTTCCATTCAAATTTCTCCCCTTTATGCGTTAATGCAGTCAAGGGTTTTGCTATTCTGGAAAAGTCTTGGATGAACCTTCTGTAGTAACCAGCCAGTCCTAAAAATTGGCGTATATGCTTCGGAGTTTTTGGGGTTTCCCACTTTTCAACGATTTCAATCTTTGCTGGATCCACCTGAATACCTTCTTTGTTCACTATGTGACCGAGAAATTGAACTTCTTCCAACCAAAATGCACACTTTGAAAACTTAGCATACAGTTTTTCCTTCGTTAACAACTCTAGCACTTTTCTCAAATGTTCTTCATACTCTTGGTCATTCTTTGAGTAAATAAGTATGTCATCAATGAAAACAATGACAAACTTGTCAAGGTATGTTCCACACACTCGGTTCATGAGGTCCATGAACACAGCTGGTGCTTTGGTCAACCTAAACAGCATAACCATACACTCGTAATGACCGAAACGCTTCCTAAAAGTAGTCTTTGGAATATCATCCTCCTTCACCCGCATTTGATGATACCCAGAACGTAAATCAATCTTCAAATAAACCGACGAGCCTTGTATTTGATCAAATAAGTCGTCGATTCTCGGTAGTGGGTAGCAGTTCTTGATGGTAAGTTTGTTCAACTCTCGGTAGTCAATACACAACCTAAATGTACCATCCTTCTTCTTTACAAACAAAACAGGAGCTCTCAATGGTGATGTACTTGGTCAAATGAAACCACGCTCTAAAAGTTCTTGTAACTGACTTTGTAATTCTTTCATTTCGCTGGGTGCGAGTCTGTATGGAGCACGAGCTATTGGTGCAGCTCCTGGTATAAGATCTATTTTAAATTCAATGGATCGATGTGGGGGTAATCCCGGTAATTCTTTCAGAAATACATCGGGAAATTCTTTTGCTACGGGAACATCACTGATGTTCTTTTCTTCAGGTTTAACTTCCTTGATGTGTGCTAGAATAACGCAACAACCTTTTCTTATTAGTTTTTGCGCCTTCAAACTACTAATAAGATTTAATTTTGCATTGTTCTTTTCTCCGTACACCATTAAAGGTTTTCCCTTTTCACGCATAATGCGAATCGCATTTTTGTAACAAACGACCCTCTGCTCTCACCTTTTTCAACCAGTCCATGCCAATTATTACATCAAAACTCCATAACTCGCCTGGTATTAAATCAATTTTAATCGTTTCATCCCCCAGTTTAATTTCTCTATCCCAACATATATTATCTGCTAAAATTAATTTACCGTTTGCAAATTCGAATAAAAATTTACTATCCAAAGGCTTCAATGGGCAACTTAATTTAGCACAAAAATCTCTACTCATATAGCTTCTATCCGCACCCGAATCAAATAAAACATAAGCAGATGTATTGTCAATAAGAAACGTACCCGTAAAAAGCTCCGGGTCTTCCTGCTCTTCTGCCGCATTAATATTGAAAACTCTTCTGCGGCCTTGCCCATTAGTATTCCCTTGGTTTGGGCAATTTCTAATAATGTGGCCCGGTTTTCCACATTTATAACAAACTACGTCAGCATTATTTGTTCCGACCTTATTTGTTTCTTTATTTTTGTTGTTCTTTGGTCCGTAAACCTCACATTTTGCCGCACCATGACCACTTCTCTTACACTTGGTGCAAACTGTTGCGCAAAACACATTCAGATGGTACTCTGCACACCTGAAGCATGGTTGTTTCTGTTGTTTGTTGTTATTGAGGTTGTTGTTGGGATTGTTATTGTTGTTGAAATGGTTGTTGTAGTTGTTATTGTTGTTGTTGTTGTTGGAATGTTTGTTGTAGGTATTATTAGCATTGCGGTTATTGTTGCGATTGTTGTTGCGGTTGTAGTTGTAATTATTATTGTTGTTGTACTGGTGACTCTTGTCACCGTTTTCCTCCCACTTCCTCTTGAGTTGTTTCGTGTTGGCTTCTTCGGCCACCTGTTCTTTAATTCTCCCCTCAATCTGATTTATGTGTTTATGAGCCATTCGACTTTCCTTCTGTATAGAAGCGGGCTCGTGTGAACTCACATCTTCTTGAATCCTTACTGTAACCCTTTTACAAATGCGTCGATCTTCTCTTCTTCATCTTCGAACGCTCCCGGACACAATAGGCACAACTCTGTGAATCGTCGTTCATATGTGGTAATGTCGAATCCTTGTGTTCGAAACTCTCTAAGTTCTATCTTGAGCTTATTGACTTCGTTTCTAGGACGGTACTGCTCGTTCATCAATTGCTTAAATGCCGACTACGGTAGTGCGTAAGCAGCATTTTGTCCTACCTGTTCAAGATAGGTGTTCCACCACGTTAACGCAGTACCTGTGAAGGTATGCGTAGCGTACTTAACTTTGTCCTCTTTAGTACACTTACTTATGGCAAACACCGATTCGACCTTCTCAGTCCACCGTTTCAATCAAATTGGTCCTTCGGGTCCATCAAATTCCAAAGGTTTGCAGGCAGTGAAATCTTTGTAGGAGCATCCTACACGATTTCTTGTGGAATTAGTTCCACTGCTAGATCCAGAGTTATTGTTATTTTGCATCGCAGCCTGTACTGTGGTTATGTTTGCTACAAGGAAAACACGGAAGTCTTCCTCGCTCATGTTCAAATTCTGACCAGTCGCCGGTGCCATTTCCTTCAAAAATAGCCCAAAAGAATTGAGTTAATCATATAGAATTTAAGAGTAGTCAATAATATTTCGTAGCATAATATGAACTTATTTATAAAAGCTTTTTCTTCATATTTGTATTTTATAGTTTTAATTCGGGTAGTACCTACCCGTTAAGTTCATACTTAGTAGCTATTATACAATTCAACTACTACGATTCTATATGAAAAACTTATTACAATGATATTTCGCGTTCAAACTTTTATACAATATTTTACAAACATACAATACCACTATTATACATATAGGATGAAATATAGCACATAATAACTTACTACACGGCAGCTATAAAGGTAATTCTAATTAACACACAAATTGTTCAGCAAAGGCAATAAAGACACGTAATTCATAAGTCCAGAAACAGGTCATGCATTATGGTTTTACTAAAACGACTTCCCACCCTTGATCTTGTGGAAAGTAATCGTTATGACCATTGGCTAGGTAGCATGTTGTAATGTCCTCAAAAGGACGAGGGTTTCGTAATGCCCAACAACCTCGTAGCAATCTAAAAACCTTGTTTCTTACCCCAACTACCGAGTCCGTCACTTGTGGGAATGTTTCATTTAATAGTTGTAATCCGATGTTCTTTTTCTCACTTTGGTGAGAAGCGAACATCACTAACCCATAAGCATAACATGCTTCTTTATGTTGCATGTTAGAAGCTCTTTCTAATTCACGAAATCCTATGTTGGGATATGTTGAGTCAAAATAGGTTCTTAACCCGTAGCGAAAAATTGCATTAGGGTTCCCCGCATTTAACGCTTTAAAGAAAACACGACGTAACTTACGGTCTCGCCAATGTGATATACCCCACCTATCAAAGGAAAGCCTTTTATACACTAAGGCATTTCTGGAAAGTCTTTCAAATGTTTAACAAGTTAATTTCGCCATAACTGATTGTGCTGATGAATTCTGACCAACTCTAGACAAGATTTCATCAATTATATCCTCTGGTAGGTCTTCTAAAATATTTGGTTGTTTACCCTTAATGTCCATTTTTGTGTTTTTATACTATAAAAATAGACGAGGGTTAGATTCATAAAAGATAATTAACAAACAATACAAGCAATTTTACATTTATCAAAAAAAGCACAAGTACACTATATTACATATATTACACAACATGATTACAACTCTTTAATCCGACTCACTCGTTTCTTCTTCTTCGAACTTGGATCGTTTTGCTAATTTCCTAGGGATATATGATGCTCCCCTAATACGAGCTGTCGTTTTCCACAATGGTTTAGAAAAACCTGGTGGTTTAGAGGTTCTCGGGTTATTGTTACATTTTAGGAAATACGGACATTGCCGATACATATAAAGTTCATCGGGGTTGGAATCAGGTTTCTCTATTTTTATACCTTTTCCCTTATTATTTTCTTTTGCTTTATTAAATTGGGTCGAGGTAATTTCTATAACATCATCGGAATCCTCATCGGGATCCAATTCATCGGAAAATTGGTAATCTTCTCAATATTTTGCTTCTTCGGCGGAAACACCATTGACCATTATTGACTTTGGTCCGCTGGTTGAGGATTTTCTTTTATTTAACTGATTTACTGTAGGTATTAATATTTCTTCCTCTGGAACCTCTTCTTCTTCTAGTTCTTCCTCTTCCGGTTCCTCATCTTCCGGTTCCTCTTCTTCCGGTTCCTCCTCTTCCGGTTCCTCTTCTTCCGGTTCCTCTTCAGGAATTTGTGAATCTTCCCAAAGTATATTCGAATCTTCATTATTATTAGGTGAGTCGATGGGATTTGTACTAGAGGTAGACATCTATCACACAATATCAAACACGTTAAGAGATTAATATATCACATAATATTTACATGTTAATAATATATAGTTTCCAACAAAAAAGTTAAGCAATCGTATTTTGAAAAAAACACGGTCGAAGTCCAGACTCACTAATGCATCCTAACAAACTCGGTAAGACACAATAATACAAAAATTCTGGTTCTTTGAGACCAACGCTCAGATACCAACTGAAATGTCCCGTTCATATTGATTATAAACGTTCCATATTAATTGATTTCATTGCGAGGTTTTGACCTCTATATGAGACGTTTTTCAAAGACTGCATTCATTTTTAAAATAAACCATAACCTTTATTTTATCGACAAGGTTAACAAGACACCAATTAGATTATCCAGAAATGATAATCTAACAAATATCACACTTACACACAACCAATACATATTGGTTTACAAATATTAATATATTACAACAAAATAAATCTCGAATGCAGTTTTAAACAATATTATACAAGCATGCTGACACCAAATATTGTCCATATCATAGCATGCAATAGCGGAAGCTCTTAATAATCACCTGAGAATAAACATGCTTTAAACGTCAACAAAAATATTGGTGAGTTATAGGTTTAACCTATATTTATCAAATCGTAATAATAGACCACAAGATTTCATATTTCAATATACATCCCATACATAGAGATAAAAATCATTCATATGGTGAACACCTGGTAACCGACCTTAACAATATGCATATAGAATATCCCCTATCATTCCGGGACTCCCTTCGGACATGATGAATTCGAAGTACTAAAGCATCTGGTACTTTGGATGGGGCTCGTTGGGCCCAATAGATCTATCTTTAGGATTCGCGTCAATTAGGGTGTCTGTTCCCTAATTCTTAGATTACCAGACTAAAAAGGGGCATATTCGGTTTAATAATCCAGCCATAGAATGTAGTTTCATTTACTTGTGTCTATTTTGTAAAACATTTATAAAACTGCATGTATTCTCATCCCAAAATATTAGATTTTAAAAGTGGGACTATCACTTTCACAGATTTTTACTTCGTCGGGAAGTAAGACTTGGCCACTGGTCGATTCACGAACCTATAACAAATATGTACATATATATCAAAGTATGTTCAAAATATATTTACAACATTTTTAATACGTTTTGCTGTTTTAAGTTTATTAAGTCAGCTGTCCTCGTTAGTAACCTACAACTAGTTGTCCACAGTTAGATGTACAGAAAATAAAGCAATATATATTATCTTGAATCAATCCACGACCTCGTGTATACAATCCTCAGAATAGATCACAACTCAAAGTATATATAATATTTTGGAATCAACCTCAACCCTGTATAGCTAACTCCAACATTACTGCATATAGAGTGTCTATGGTTGTTCCGAAATATATATATAGATGGGTCGATATGATATGTCAAAACATTGTATTCGTGTCTATGGTATCCCAAGATTACATAATATATTAGAATACATGTATAATACAATATGAGTTAGCTAGGATATGACTAATATAGATTTGTTACCAATTTTTACGTAGCTACAACAAGAAAAAAATATCCAATCTTGTTTTACCCATAACTTCTTCGTTTTAAATCCGTTTTGAGTGTTTCAAGTTGCTATGGTTTCATACTGAACTTAAGTTTATGAATCTAAACAGAAAAAGTATAAGTTTATAGTCAGAAATACAGGTTAAAAGTCATTTTTGTAAAGGTAGTCATTTCAGTCGAAAGAACGACGTCTAGATGACCATTTTGAAAAACAAACTTCCACTTTGAGTTTAACCATGATTTTTGGATATAGTTTCATGTTCATAAGAAAAATAATTTTCCCATAAGAACAACTTTTAAATCAAAGTTTATCATAGTTTTTAATTAACTAACCCAAAACAGCCCGCGGTGTTACTACGACGGCGTATATCCGGTTTTACGGAGTTTTTTGTGTTTCCAGGTTTTAAATCATTAAGTTAGCATATCATAAAGATATAGAATATGTGTTTAGTTGATTTTAAAAGTCAATTTAGAAGGATTAACTTTATTTGCGAACAAGTTTAGAATTAACTAAACTATGTTCTAGTGATTACAAGTTTCTATCTTCGAATAAGATAGTTTTATATGTATGAATCGAATGATGTTATGAATATCATTAATACCTTAATTTTAGTAGGTAAACCTACTGGAAATGAGAAAAATAGATCCAGTTTCAAAGGATCCTTGGATGGCTTGAAAGTTCTTGAAGTAGAATCATGACACAAAAACAAGTTCAAGTAAGATTTCCACTCGAAATAAGATTGTTATAGTTATAGAAATTGAATCAAAGTTTGAATATGAGTATTACATTGTATTAGAAAGATATATTACTGTAAATAAGAAAGATTTCTTGAGGTTGGATGATCACTTTACAAGATAAGTAAGCTAGCAAACTTGGAAGTATTCTTGATTTTATGAAACTAGAAGTTATAGAATTTATGAAGAATACTTAGACTTGAAGATAGAACTTGAGAGAGATCAATTAGATGAAGAAAATTGAAGAATGAAAGTGTTTGTAGGTGTTTTTGGTCATTGGTATATGGATTAGATATAAAGGATGTGTAATTTTGTTTACTTGTAAATAAGTCATGAATGATTACTAATATTTTTGTAATTTTATGAGATATTTCATGCTAGTTGCCAAATTATGGTTCCCACATGTGTTAGGTGACTCACAAGGGCTGCTAAGAGCTGATCATTGGAGTGTATATACCAATATTATATACATTTAGAAGCTGGGTATTGTAAGAGTACGAATACGAGTGCATACGAGTAGAATTGTTAATGAAAATGAATGAGGATGTAATTGTAGGAATTTTTGTTAAGTATAAGTACTTTGATAAGTGTATTGAAGTCTTTCAAAAGTGTATGAATACATATTAAAACACTACATGTATATACATTTTAACTGAGTCGTTAAGTCATCGTTAGGCGTTACATGTAAGTGTTGTTTTGAAACCTTTAGGTTAACGATCTTGTTAAATTTTGTTAACCCATTGTTTATTATATCTAAAGAGATGTTAAATTATTACATTATCATGATATTATGATGTATTAATATATCTTAATATGATATATATACAATTAAATGTCGTTACAACGATAATCGTTACATATATGCCTCGTTTCGAAATCCTTAAGTTAGTAGTCTTGTTTTTACATATGTAGTTCATTGTTAATATACTTAATGATATGTTTACTTACCATAATACAATGTTACCTATATATATATATATATATATATATATATATATATATATATATATATATATATATATATATATATATATATATATATATATCCATATATATGACATCATATAGTTTGTACAAGTTTTAACGTTCGTGAATCAACGGTCAACTTGGGTGGTCAATTGTCTATATGAAACCTATTTCAATTAATCAAGTCTTAAAAAGTTTGATTGCTTAACATGTTGGAAACACTTAATCATGTAAATAAAAATTTTATTTAATATATATAAACATAGAAAAGTTCGGGTCACTACACGGGGTTCCTAACGAGGAAGAGTGACGGGTTGTTAATGTCTACTCGAGATCGTGCTTTACGATTGTAAGTTACAATTCCGGAATGTTATGCGTGAGGATTGTAATTATGGGATCGAAGGAGGTGTAAGTCTTCTTACGTAAGGTGGTCACGTAGTACCAATGTGCGGTATGAGACCAAATGTGAAGTTTGAGATTCCAGAGTAAGAGAATGAAACTGTCGTGCGGGTGCTCTCGTGATGTAATTTTGGGTTGGTGTGAAACCTGGATAGTACTGTTGAGTAGGTACAGGTTTGATTTCGGGATGGATATTGTATTTTCCCTTTAGGGAGACGTGGTCGTGAAAATTTTCAGTGGATTATTCCACTTTATGGATGATTGTGAGGCGGGGAGTGACGGTTCCGATCGTCTCACATAGAGACACGTGGATGTTGTTTGATTACGAGGGTGTATTCCGTAGTGATGTGACCCGTTAGTTGAATCGAAATGTCGAGGCCATCCTTAGCGGACGGTCTAGGAAGGAGGATTCACCAGGTGTTGGTGAATATTTTGTGGGTCGTGTGGCGAGTTGCGAATTTGTTGTGGTGATAATTCGATGTTGACGGGATTCTATTACATGAATAGTTTCCATACTAGTACTAGGAAGTCGTAGTGTATGGATGTGTTGTAGGGTTTAAGGGAGAAACCCTATGTCGAGTGTTGATGTTTTGCCTAGTTTGTGGTGTACTAATGTCATCCTGGATTAATCCAGAGACTGGTGGTCATGTGCTGATCGATTGATGGGAAATTTTTCGTTCCCAGTGTGATTATCTGGCGATACCGAAATTTCTTCGTTGAAGGAATAGCCCGAGTGTGGTGACTGTAGGAAGTGCTCGTCGGAGGAGTGTGTCGATTGTCCCGTTGGCATCGACTTTTAAAATTGAAAATCACGGGTTTTATGGGGTGGAAAACAAATGTTTGCACATAAGCGAATGTGCGACCGTTGAGTGGTGCATTTATGAACTGATGAAGTACGGAGTTTTAACGCGACATGAATCCTTCTCGATTTGGATTAATGCAAGACTTGGTTCATGGCGTAGTGGACCTAGTAGATCACGTTGGGTGATTTGGTTATGGACGTAGCATGATGCGGGTGGAAGTTTGAGGGAAACTTGTAAGGTTACATGGTGCTTTTCGTGTTCCCTTAACAAACAATTCGGTCATTGGAAGTACGTGGTACTATTGGTGGTAGCAAAGGTAATAAGTGAGTTCGAGCTTATGTTAATGTATGGTGAGTTCTATGGGTGTTTTCGACTTCAGAATTTTAGATGTACTTGTAGGATCGTTGAATTTAGTTCTGAGTTGCGGATGGTAGGTGTGCGGGTATTAGATTACTTGCTTAATGGTACGTGGTGCGGATCACGGGGATGTGATCCATGTTAAGTGGAGGAGAGTTGTAACACCCAAATTTCCAAAGGCTGGGTGGACCGGCGGTCTAGATTGGCCCGACGGTCCAACCTTAGTTAAAAGGCAAAACAGGAACAAACTGGACTGGCGGTCCAGATTGGCCCGACGGTCCAGCACTAGGCTTTTTGTCAACAGCTCAGCATTAGACCGGCGGTCCACGACGGGATTTTGTGCAGAATTTCATTTTAAATTGGAAAATAAGAAGGGCATTTTGGTAATTTCACATGTAGGTGTATATATAGCTGGAGATCAGATCTAGATCTCATTCTTATCTTCATCCTCAAGTCTTAGAGAGAGAGTGAAGGTTTTATAGAGAGAGGAAGCCCCAATAGTGATAAAGATGGTGATTTTTGCCCAAATTGGAAGCGGGTATTGGTTCTCTTTGATGTTTCTTGTTACTAGCTCGATTTTGGAGTTGAGGTGGTTACTTGCTCGGAATTGAGGACGGAGATCATGTTATACATGATTTGTGCGGGCATTCCAAGGTGAGTGGAATAATTATATGTGTACGTATATAATGTATTTATTTGTATAGCGTGAGTTATGAAGTGTCGACGTGTTAAGACACCACATCTCACGTGACGAGAATGAGTGGAGTGTCGAAGTGTTAAGACACCACTTGGGGGTGAAGTGTCGACGTGCTAAGACACCACTCCAGAAAGTAGGAAGGGTGAAGTGTCGACGTGTTAAGACACCACTCGGGGTGAAGTATCAACGTGTTAAGATGCCACTCCAATAAATGTCACGAGTGAAGTGTCGACGTGTTAAGACACCACTCGGGGTGAAGTATTGACGTGTTAAGATGCCACCCGTGGGGTTAGTGTACGATGTGTTAAGTGCACTAATGGTTGTTATGAACACCGATGGGAAATTCGAGTACCATTCCTTTGTACGATTGGTTAACCATGGTTGTGTGAATTTTGTATTAGCATATTAAATTGTGAACTATATGCTATTGGTGTTGCTAGCTTATTGTGAATTGCGGATATTAGTTTATGCATGATGTTTGCATGGTTGTTGAATTGCTAGCTTGTATGCGGTATTGTGTAAGTGATTGCAAGTAAGTAGATTATATATGTATATGTATAATTATTGCATTCACTAATCGTTAGCTTACCCCTCTCGTTGTTTACCTTTTTACAGGTATTGTGATTGTGAATCTAGCAAGTTGTTAGACTAGATGCGTAGGAGTGCTTGGGCTCGATGGGGTAGCTTTCGGATACGAACGTGGATTGGGGATTTGGTAGATCCTCGGGATTATGCTCTTGGTATTGGGTTGAGTTATTGAGTATTAACACGTGATTTGTGTGATTGGGTCATTGTTACAAATGATTTTGTAATGTGTCATTTGTGTACCAAGGGTTATATTAAATTGTTAAACGTGTCATTACCATAATATGTTTTTGGTTAAAACAGTGTTGAAGGTGTTATGCATAATGTACGTTTTAATGGGACCTAACATATATAAAAAAAAATGTGTGCCTCGTTTTTGGTAAACAGAATTGGGGTTGTTTCAAGTCCCTTCTCAGCCAGCTACACAACCACAACCAATAGAAGTTTTTCATCTATCCGATGATGATGAGAAGCCAGTAGATACAAATCTGTCTACTACTGAGGGGGAGCAACTTGCTATAACTCCCCTACTGCCTACACAAGAACCAGTATCCACACAAGAACCATCAGCTGATCCCAAGCCAATTGTCAAACAAAGGGTAAAATCTGCCCCTAGGGATAACCAGCCTCTAAGGAAAAAGCCCTTATTCAAGGCAGCTGATGAAGATACTGTGGCAGTTGCTATACCAGCTGATACTAATTAGTCAACTGGTAATGAAGACACAACAAGGAGTGCTGTGACAGAAGACCCAGGCAGAAGTGTGCTGCAGGGTGACAGAAGAGTAGAAGACCCAGCGAAGGAGGATGAGCTAGGAGCTAAATCTGATACTGATTCCACTGGTGCTAATTTTATTGTCTGGGGTAGTGACAACTAAACTTTTGTCTTATCTCCACTACATGCAGTCATTCGTGCTGACTTTCATAGGACACTTGGTGATCTTCATCCCGATGCACCAGTGGGTCCTTCTGGCATAGCAGAATCACCATTTGAATATCCTCCATCTTCCCTAAAGAAAAATGATAAACATATTACTTGGGAAGATGAACCAACTGCACACAAGAAGCGTGATCCCAGGAAGATGAATCCAGATGAAAGGGAGGCTCATAGGCTTAAAATTTCTGTTGATGAATTGTTGAGCATACAGGCAGCAAGGAGAATAGAAAGAATATTCCAAATCGGAATGTTGTATCATCCTCTGGATCAACAATTCTATATCAATGTTATGGATTGCAACATTGACATTAGCATGTATTTGAGGAATAGTGGCCAGAGACTCCATAATGATAAGGAAAAGGCACTTTTCTATGAGCTGTATAGCTGGGCATAGACTTAGAACAATACAGCAACCTCATGGTTACTGTTGAGGGCAGGGAATTGATTCACTCAGCATGTTCATTGAACATTACTGTGAATGAATATATTACAAGTATTCAACTGGAACGACAAAGAAGGGATGATGTTGAGTATGCTGAAAGAATGAGGCTTGAGGAATAGGAAGCAAAATTGGCTGTTGATAGGATACAAGAAGCAAAATCCATCAAATTAGCAAAAGCCATAGTTAAAGCTCAGGACAAGGCTCTAGACAAACTTGAAGCTGCTGAAAAAGAACCTAAAGTAACTCTACTTGAGACTGAACGAACAAAAGAACTTTCTGATCAGCTCTTCAGGAGCAAGTATGTTGATGTAATGACCAGAAGATCTAATCCTGTCAAGATCATCAAATGTCACAGAGGAACTCAAAGGACCTTCAGTATCAGCAGAGATAATAATGTTCATGAGAAGGTAGATTATAGAGATCTGAGAACTTATGAATTTAATGAATGGATGGAAATGCTGCAGCACTTATTGGAAATGGGGAAAGTAATCTCAAGAAGACACTAAGACTTGAGTTACAAGACCTATTTGACAAAGCAGCTAAGTGTTAGGTACCCGAGAAGGAGTAAAACGTGTTTCCTAGCCTTAAGGAGGATCCTTTATACGAGGGCTATATAAAGGATCCAAGGCTCCCTAGATTAGTTAACATTAGCAACTGATTTGTAATATATTCAAGAGAGCCGTGGAATATAGTTGACTAGTTTGACTAATGCTCTCTACATTCATGTAGTTAATTGTTCACATTCACGGTATTCATGAGATCTAGGATCCTACATTTAGTATCAGAGCTTCTAGGGAGTGATATTACATCACTAGATCGATCCAGAGATTGAAGATTATAGAATCTGAACACTCTCGGTATATTAAATCAGATTCAGTATATTCGAATCTGATAATCTGACGTTCAGATTCTTGTGATAAGCTCAGCGAAGATGTATTAGGTTGATTAGGAAGAGTTTCGATCATCATTACAGCTTTTGAACAACTATTATGAAGAATCAAGTTAATTTTTAGAGTTCGTGGCTAAAACTCTAAGTATTGATCAATTCCAGCTTGATTCTGTATTTTAGTAAAGGTTTGAGGTTTCAGTTGTGATCGTGAGGTGTCTAATCACATTTCTGATGGTGTAATTTCTTAAATTCTTCAAGTTTTGAAGATTTGATCAACTCTCGATATCGTCACTGCCATACCGAGTCTACTTCAAAGTTAACTGATAATGCTAAAAACGAACATATATTTCATAGCATTATCCCTCAAGAAAGACAAGCTTTTGGTTGTAATTGTTCTATTTACAAGTGATATTCGTTTAAATAATAAAAGGTGAAGACAAAAGACAGATTCGACGAATTGAAGACGCAAACGACCAAAAAGCTCAAAAGTACAAAGTACAATCAAAGTGGTTCAAATTATTGATGAGAAACGTCTCAAAATTACAAGAGTACAAGACGCGAAACGTAAAGTACAAGATATTAAATTGTACGCAAGGACGTTCGAAAATCTGGAATTGGGACCAAAGACAACTTTCAACGCGTGACGCAACAGAGCGAAAATTACAAGTCAACTATGTACATAAATATAATATAATATATAAATAATTCTTAAAATTATTTATATAATATATATATATTTATTTAAAACCGTCGGCAAGAAGCAAACAACAATATGTGAGCTGGAATCCCAGGCCATGTGATCGCATGGCCAGGAAGAAGAAAATCCATGCGATCGCATGGCATACTTTTTTAGCTCAGGTCCTATAAATTGCAAAGTTTGGTCGACGAATTTGACACCTTTTTCTCTTCTCTCTATCTCAAATGTATGTATATATATATTATATATATATATATATATATATATATATATATATATATATATATATATATATATATATATATATATATATATATATATATATATATTATAATTTTAATTTTAATTTTAATTTTAATAATAAGGGTATGTTAGCGAATGTTGTAAGGGTGTAAGTCGAAATTATGTCCGTGTAACGCTACACTATTATTAATCATTGTAAGTTATGTTCAACCTTTTTAAATTAATGTCTCATAGCTAAGTTATTATTATGTTTATTTAAGCCGAAGTAATCATGATGTTGGGCTAAAATATTAAGACGGGGTAATTAGGCTTTGAACCATAATTGAGGTTTGGACAAAAGAACGACACTTGTGGAAATTAGACTTTGGGCTATTAATGGGCTTTATATTTGTTTAATTAAATGATAGTTTGTTAATTTAATATAAAGATTTACAATTGGACGTACCTATAAATAACCATATACACTCGATCGGACACGATGGGCGGGATATTTATAAGTACTAATAATCGTTCATTTAACCGGACACGGGAATGGATTAATAGTCAATAGACTTATTAAAACAGGGGTGAATTATATACAAGGACACTTGGTGTAATTATAGTTTATGTCCCCAATTAGTTGGAATATTTGACTTCGGATATAAGGATAATTTGACGAGGACACTCGCACTTTATATTTATGACTGATGGACTATTATGGACAAAAACCAGACGGACATATTGAATAATCCAGGACAAAGGACAATTAATCCATGGTAATAAACTAAAATCAACACGTCAAACATCATGATTACGGAAGTTTAAATAAGCATAATTCCTTTATTTCATATTTAATTGCACTTTTAATTATCGTACTTTAATTTATTGTCATTTTATTTATCGTACTTTTTAATTATAGCAATTTTATTTATCGTCATTTTATTTATCGCACTTTTATTTATCGCAATTTCATTATCGTTATTTACTTTACGATTTAATTTAAGTTATATTTATTTTTAATATTTTACATTAGGTTTTAACTGCGACTTAAGTTTTAAAATCGACAAACCGGTCATTAAACCGTAAAAACCCCCTTTTTATAATAATAATACTACTTATTATATATATATATATACATATATATATATATACATATATATATATATATACACACATATATATATATACACATATATATATATATATATATATATATATATATATATATATATATATATATATATATATATATATATATATATATATATTTTTTTTTTACAAATATAGTTTTTAAAAATATAGCGTTAAACTTGGCTAAGATCCCTATGGAACGAACCGGACTTACTAAAAACTACACTACCGTACGATTAGGTACACTGCCTATAAGTGTTGTAGCAAGGTTTAGGTATATCCACTCTATAAATAAATAAATAACTTGTGTAAAATTGTATCGTATTTAATAGTAATTCCTAGTAAAAATTAATACTATTTCGTATACACCTCGCATAACATCAAGTATTTTTGGCGACGATGTCGAGGAACATAAAACGCCGAAACCGCAACGCTATAAAAAAACATTTTTATTAAGTTGTAATCTATTTTTTTTTAAATATAAAAATATAAAAAAAAGAAAAATATATCTATATTTTTAAGTTTAGTTAAATTAAAAAGTTTATATTTTTTTATATATTGTGAAAAGTTATAAAAACTAATAAGTATTTTTTTTAAATATAAGTTTTTATTATAAATTATATTTCATATATTAAAAAAAATATATAAAAGTAAAATCACTCGGCCTGGTACTGTAGCAGCCCATATTCAGGCCTGGAACCCTAGCCCATGCGACCGCATGAAAATTTAACGGGATATCCATGCGATCGCATGGCCTGATCTGACATGCCAGGTTTGACTGATTTCTGCAATAATTACGGTGTATTAATTATTATTATTATTAATTAAAACCCTAATTAGGGTTAGTTTATTTAATTATTTAGTTTTAGTTATTTATTTAATTTGTATTATTAGTTTTAATTAGTTTTAATAAATTATAAAATTGATACTTTTATAAAATATTAATATAAAAATAATATTTTTATAAAAATTGTACTTTTTACAACTTTAAGTTTATTTTTATATTTTGTACCTTTTTATTTGTTTAGCATAATATTTGTATTTTTCGTTCGAATTTAGTTTTAAGTCATAGTTTTTTTTTATTTCTAGATTTTTAGGCTTAGCCGTAAAATTCCTTAAGTGCTTTTTCTTTAAGACTAAGATTTAGGTGCTTTAGAATTTTGCGACGCCGTTTTATAAATTTTAGTACTTTTTAAGTTATTGCCGTTTTGGATATAGAATTTCTTTAAGCTTTAATACCTTTAGACGCAAATTTTAATTCTTAGTTTTTAGACTTTTAAGTTTCGACGCGCTACGTTCTTTTTATTATTTTTCGACCTTTTATTTTTCGACGTTTTTTGACGCACTTTTTCTTTTTCATCGACGCTCTAGTTTTTAGGACATAGAATTTTCTATTTCTTCTCTAAAATTTCTTTAAATTTAGACGAAAAATTATTTGAAGTGGTTAAATTGATAGACATCCAAAATTTTCTGGTTCGTAGTAATAGTTGGATTTGTTAGTGGCGAGTTGTGGGCTTCCGATTTAAAGGGTCCTGGCTACCTGCTGCATCTATTGGCTATTCGAAACGTCGGCAAAATCAGAAAAGTCTATTAATTTGATAACTTATATAATTTTTATCTTTTATAACTAATAGGATATTCAGTGAATGCACCGAGCAAAACGTTCACCACCTTTTATACGTTCACCACCTGTAACTCGATTAAGACATCTAGCAAATATTGTCGCCGTTGATTTTTCTTTAGAATCGTCATCCAGTCGACCAAGTACTCCAATTCAAATTTCCGATAATCCATTTTTTGAACCCGACCTCACAATTGAGAATCCGGAGGATATTCAGGGACAATTCAGAGATCCTGAACCATTAATCTTTCCTCCGGAACCACCAATCATTCAAACAGAAATTGTCGAGGAACAACCCATTAAGTCAGAATCCTCGAGTGATTCAGATTCAACAAATTCAATAATGGAGAATCTGGAACCTCTAAGTATGGAAGACCGAATGAGAGCTAAACGCACTGGCCAAGGTCACGCAATTACTCAACCAGACATTAATGCGCCAGATTATGAAATCAAAGGACAAATCCTACACATGGTAACTAATCAATGCCAATTTAGTGGTGCGCCGAAGGAAGATCCAAATGAACATCTTCGTACTTTTAATAAGATCTGTACTTTATTTAAAATCAGAGAAGTGGAGGATGAACAGATATATCTCATGTTATTTCCCTGGACTTTAAAGGGAGAAGCCAAAGATTGGTTAGAATCGTTACCTGAAGGGGCAATTGATACATGGGACGTTTTAGTTGAAAAATTTCTTAAACAATTCTTTCCGGCATCTAAAGCCGTAAGACTTCAAGGAGAAATTGTTACGTTCACACAAAAGCCAAATGAAACTCTATATGAAGCGTGGACAAGATTTGGAAAGTTATTGAGAGGATGTCCGCAACATGGTTTGGACACTTATCAAATAGTACAAATATTCTACCAAGGATGCGACATCACTACACGAAAAGACATCGATATAGCAGCTGGTGGTTCCATTATGAAGAAAACTGCAACTGACGCTTATAAAATTATTGATAACACTGCTTCTCACTCACATGAGTGGCATCAAGAAAAAGATATCGTTAGATCATCTAAAGCAACTAGAGCCGATTCTAGCCATGACTTTGATTCCATTTCTGCAAAGATAGATGCTGTCGAGAGACGAATGGAAAAGATGACTAAAGATATTCACTCAATACGAATTAGTTGTGAGCAGTGTGGAGGACCACATTTAACAAAAGATTGTCTCAGTCTTGAACAGACAATGGAACAAAGAGAGAATGTTTCATACATGAACCAAAGGCCTGGAAATAATTATCAGAATAATTATCAACCGCCAAGACCACTCTACAATCAAAATCAGAATTATAACCAAAATGTTCCATACAACAATCAACAAGGTCCTAGCAATCAACAAGTATCTAACAATACTTACAATCAGCAAAGACCTATTTTTCAAAACAAACCACCACAAACCGATGATAAAAAGCCAAATTTAGAAGATATGATGTCGAAGCTAGTTGAATCTCAAATGCAGTTTTTCATATCTCAGAAACAAACCAATGAACAAAATGCTCAAGCATTTAGAAATCAACAAGCTTCTATTCAAAATTTGGAACAAGAAGTAAGCAACCTAGCAAGGTTGATAGGTGAAAGAAAACCAGGAAGTCTACCTAGTGATACAAATGCTAACCCCTAGAATGAAACAGCTAAAGCCATTACCACAAGAAGTGGTATTACACTTAAACCACCTGAAATACCTGTAATTTCTGATGATTCTATTCCTACTCTACAAGAACCGCAACCTGAGCAAGATAAGGAAACAAAACCGGTAGTTGAAAAGGTTAATGAAGATAACACAGTTAAACTAAACCTTATGTTAAATCATACCAACCACCACTTCCTTACCCCAAGTAAAATGAGAACAGAAAGACTTGAAGCCGAGCAATCCAAATTGTTGGATATGTTTAAACAAATAAATATTAATCTTCCTTTCATTGATGTGATTTCAGGAATGCCTAGATATGCTAAATTCTTGAAAGACCTAATCACAAATAGAAAGAAAATGGAAGAACTCTCGGCTGTTACTATGAATGCTAATTGTTCTGCAGTACTGTTGAATAAGATACTAGAAAAATTATCAGATCCAGGAAGTTTCACAATTCCATGTTTTCTGGGTAGTCTAAGTTCAATAGAAGCATTGGCAGACTTAGGTGCTAGTATAAATCTAATGCCGTATTCACTATACGCTAAACTAGACCTTAGAGAATTGAAACCAACACGAATAAGCATACAACTAGCCGATCGATCAGTAAAATATCCTAGAGGGATAATGGAGTACATGCTAGTTAAAGTTGGTACTTTAGTATTTCCAGTAGATTTTGTTATTCTGGACATGGAAGAAGATTCTTGAGTTCCTCTCATATTAGGAAGACCATTCTTAAATACGTCTAAAGCAATAATAGACGTGTTTGGTAAGAAACTGACCACAAGTATAGAGGACGAGAGTGTAACCTTTTCAATTGATAAAGCCATGCAACAACCGCAATCTGCAGATGATACATGTTATTATATTCAAACTATAGATTCACATGCAGAATTGTTAGAAGAATTTCCAGAATTACAAGGAACAGGAGAATGTTCTTTAGGAGAAGGAACAGAACCAATTGATGAAACTGAAATGTTAGCTACACTTATGGCTAATGGATATGAATCAACAACAGAAGAAATTAAAATGCTAAAAGAGGAAGACAGATATCGATATAAAACATCGATAGAAGAACCACCGATATTAGAATTAAAGCCACTTCCAAACCATTTGGAATATGCTTATTTATATGGTGAATCTGAATTACCTGTAATATGTGATGACCCGTCCTAATCCATCCGGACAAGGTCCATATCGATTATAAACGATTTACAACAGTTGATTACATCGCGAGGTACTTGACCTCTATATGATACATTTTACAAACATTGCATTAGTTTTTGAAAAGACAATCTTTCATTACATCGAAAGTTGACGGCATGCATACCATTTCATAATATATCTAACTATAATTGACTTAATAATAATCTTGATGAACTCAACGATTCGAATGCAACATCGTTTGAAATATGTCATGAATGACTCCAAGTAATATCTTTAAAATGAGCAAATGCACAGCGAAAGATTTATTTCGTACCTGAGAATAAACATGCTTTAAAGTGTCAACCAAAAGGTTGGTGAGTTCATTAGTTTAATATAAATAATCATTTCATAATTTTTAATAGACCACAAGATTTCATATTTCCATTTCTCATAAGCATACGTCCCATACATAGAGACAAAAATATCATTCATATGGATTGAACACCTGGTACCCGGCATTCACAATATGCATATAAGAATATCCCCATCATTCCGGGATCCTCCATCGGACATGATATAAATTTTGAAGTACTAAAGCACCCGGTACTTTGGATGGGGCTTGTTGGGCTCGATAGATCTATCTTTAGAGTTCGCGTCAATTAGGGTGTCTGTTCCCTAATTCTTAGATTACCAGACTAAAAAGGGGCATATTCAATTTCGATCATTCAACCATATAATGTAGTTTTAATTACTTGTGTCTATTTCGTAAAACAGTTATAAAAACAGCGCATGTATTCTCAGTCCCAAAAATATATATTGCGAAAGCATTTAAAAAGGGAATAATGAAACTCACCATACTGTATTTTGTAGTAAAAATACATAGGACGACATTGAATAAGTATAAGGTTGGCCTCGGATTCACGAACCTATATCATTTGTATATATATTAATACATATAATGGAATCACATGATTTCCTTTATTAGAATGTATCAATTTTTATATTTTTAGTTATATAGGATTTATACTAAACTCCATTAAAACAAATACTTATTTTATATTTTAAATTAAAGGTTATATGTTTTTATATTGTATATATATATGTAAAATGATTAATATCTATATATTTAGTTATATTAATATATCTATACCTATATACTTAGTATGATATTTAAAATCATTAGTTTGTTATATATAAGTATATAAACTATTAATATCTTTACAGTATAAATATATTTTTGATATAAAATATTTATCTGAAATGAATATATTGATAGTATTGATAATAATAATAATAATAATAATAATAATAATAATAATAATAATAATAATAATAATAATAATAATAATAATAATAATGACTTGATACTAATATTAATGTTAATGATAATAATAATAATTTATGTTATTTTCGTAATAAGAATAGTAATAATAATCATAATAATAATAATGTTTAGATGATAAAATTTATAATAATATTAATAATAAAAATACTAATGATAATAATATTTCTAGTTCTTATAAATATAAATATGATATCAAGACTAACAATAACAACATTAATAATAACCATAATAATAATGATAATAGTGATAATAAAAGTAGTAGTAAAAACTACCTCAAAGGATAAGTCCCAAAAATAAGTGCCCTTGCCCGGGCTCGAACCGAAGACCTCACGCTCACACGCAATGCACCTTAACCATTTTGCCATACTATTTTTCTGTTAATGTATAGATCGTGATTATATTTAACTCATTACTAATGTCGTTCACTAAAAGCCCAAGGAATAAATCACCAAGCCCAATACTTCAATCAAACCCGCTAATTAACTAAGCCCAACAATTATTCAAGCTTACGGTCCTATTTCTTCTTAGAAAATATATATATATATATATATATATATATATATATATATATATATATATATGTCCTGGCTTAGATTCGAACCCGAGACCTCTCGGTGACACACATACGTCACAAACCATCGATCTGTTATTTCATTTCTGTCTTAATTCCTATTTAACACTTTATGACCTTTATATCTTTCTGCTATCTAAAGTAATCATCTTCACTAACATCACACACCACCATGATCATTATCTATCATCATAATTCACGAAATCATCATCATTTTATTCTTTGTCAATAGCAACAGTGACATCATGATCATCATTCATTCATAGTTCATTTATCATCATCGTAATCATAGTATCATCTCATCTCCTCGTTACCCCTAATCATCATCATACACTATCTAATTGGCCCAACAATTTAACTAAGCCCAAGTTGCATAAGAGTCCATGAACATTTACTCAAGCCCAATATTAATTTAACTATCTGTACATGGTTTGTGAATATAGCAATTGCGAACAGGATCCGACATATGGGACCTTGGGTTCATCATCTTTTTCGTATTCGACCTCGTTCATTCTCGTGTATTGTTCACCACCATCATCATTCTCGGTCCTCCTTTCATCATATCATTGATCGTAATCATCATCTACATCATTATTCTATCTATCCTAATTGTTATCATTATCTTAAAGTAATAAATCACATAAATTCCACAACATGGGGTCCGGTAAATAAAAACACGTCTACATGTTTCCATCCATGACAACATATGTCCCTATCTTTCATTTTTTTTTTTTATCATTGTCTTATCTAATTACAAGGCTTCTTCTTAGACTTAGTATATAATATATCATCTTAATACCAACTTTCCAATGGGTACATAATAGATGAAGAGCTAACCTTAACGAATAGATAACAGAAAGCTTGTGAGCAGCAGAAACAGTGGTTAGTAGCAGCGACAGAATAGTAGCAGTTTGAGTACTTGAAGGTGAGTCATGGTATTCTTGGTGATGGTAATAGAAAAATGGTGGCGGTTTGTGTTATGAAGAAGAGGCAGCAATTAATCGACTCAACAACATGGTTCGATCATGTGGGATGTTGCCTTCATGTTTGGAAAAAAATAATCTTGAAGTGGTTCGGTTTTGCGTTTGTGTAACGTATTGTATGAAGATAAAAGAAAATGTGTGCAGTTAGTGTTATATGCATGAGTATATATATATATACAATCAGATCAGTTAATTATGGTTCTTTAGTTCTTGAACTACAAAAGAAAGAAATAGGAAGCATCCTGGTGATAATTGATATGCATGTGGGTTGATAACATAAGTCATAGTGGGGTGTTTGTGTCTGTACTATTATGCAAGATATATATATATGTTTATATATAAAAAGAGGGCAACTTGTGATAATCATATGCATATATATTATTAAATATTACTATGAAAGACAAACACAAACAAAAAGATTACAATGATTTCAATATTTAATAGTGATCGAATAGTAATACTAATTCAAATTTACGGATGAATGATGAATCAAATGGTTGTCTTGGTTTGGAAAGGAATCAAATGGTACGTTAAACTAATCTTATAATTATATAATAATATAAATTAAAACATGCGAATATGTGAATTTGTATCTTCTACCGACACTTTTAACGGACTGCTATATCGTGCCCCGTTGTTCACTCAGTGGCGAATAAAAAGTCTTCAGAAAAATTTCATATTTTTATAATAATTATCTTTATTTATTTCAGTCATTATGGTATAAAATTTGATCATTAATTTATTAAATAAAAATTACATCAACTGTCTCTCTCAATTCTGGGTAAAATATAAAAAAAATGGTAAAATTTAATAACTAAGTCTTAAATACATTTTTAGTAAGCCTAAAATTTATAGAACTCAATTTCGGATCACCATTTATTTTAAAATCATATAAGTTCGAATTTAACTCTCTTAATATCAATCAGAGCATCAACGAGTATTACAATTATTTAATATTTATTTTTAATATACATTAATTGTATATAAATATGTTTTAAATAATAATTATTATTTTTACAAAATTAATTTCTAGCAGTCACATCATAAATTATATTTCAAGTTATATATATTTATTTAAATATATAAATATCTATTTACAAAGAGTTGTTCGTGAATCATTGAGAATGGTCGAAGGTCAAATGATTTCATAAGATAGTTCAAAATTTTGAGATTCAACATTGTAGACTTTGCTTATCATGTCAATAATATTAAAACTTATCGAGAGTTTGATTTAAAAATAGTCAAAATTTTCCGGGTCACTACAGTACCTACCCGTTAAAGAAATTTCGTCCCCGAAATTTGATAGAGGTCGTCATGGCTAACAATGAGAATGTTATTGTGACGATTATAGGGTTTTATCATGTTTAAGAAGTATGGATAAAATACTTCGATTACTCGAAGCGTAGGAGGGGAGTTATCGTAAATGAATGAAATAAGATTATAGTGATTCGTCATATCTTTTGACGTAGACAGATTGATTTCCGAAGTTCAAGAGATTTGGGGAAGATCTTAGTAATAAGATTTGATTATTCGAAAATTAAGGAAATTAGGATCCGCTTTAAATGCGATCATCCGTTTTGATTACTTCGTCGGATATTTTACTATAAATCCACCCCCTTCGTTTCCTGACAAATCACACCTTCTATTCTTTCTCCTTTAATTTGTACTTTAAATCATTTGTCAATATGCTCCATCCAGTTCTGGTTCTCGGTATACTCCTAACCTTCATATCTGTCATTCTTCTTTTCCATTTATCACCGGAAGAATCTATTCACTTCTACTATACTCTGAGTTTTATAGTGTTCTTAGTTCTCCCGTGTCTTTATATTGCTATATGCATCGATATATACGGTTTGTAATTTTGGTGTTGTCATTGGGCCTTATATTTTCCCTTATATCTCGGAGCTCTTTGCCTTTTTATCCTCTTCTCGACTTTAAGTCAAGCGAATAATGGTCCAGAATTTGTAGATATGAAATTCGGAATGAACATAGTTAATGTTCTAAGAAGAAATTATAATGGCGCGATTTTGATTTGTTAAATTACCAGAATACCCTGGAAAATAGAGTTATCAAGAAGATATGTTCTTAATATGTTTGGAGATTAGGTAGAATGTAAGAGTCGTGTAAATGGCACATGATGACGGTATGTTCTGTGAATCATCACGTTCCATTAGAAACTCAGCATGAATTACTGTAATATAATCACGTTGATCAAGTGTCATTATATTATACTAACTCGTGCATCAGTTCCCAACACTACTTCAAAAACATTCATATTTTAAATTCGAAAGTTTACAGAATATGGAAACTAATAGTTTCTCATATGATGTAACATTGATAGTTCAAGAGATAAATGATTTCAGATAAGATTAGTTATGAAAATATATTCAGGAAAATCGAGGATATTTATAATAAAAGATAGGATAATATCTTTGAATATCTAAGATTAGAGGATGATGGAGACTATTGTCCGCAAGGGTTTAGAGTAAGGAGCAAGATATTCGCTAAAGACTTCAGCAGGCATTGAATTATTTGGATTCTTTGAAGTCAAACTTATTCTTTGTGATTTGTCCACGGTTTTCTTCCTAATTTCGCATAATCTGCTTTTCTGTACTAAATTTTCTATTGAATGTTTCCAACATAATGATACACAGGAAGCACGAGGAGGTATATAAAATCGGACGAGAATATTTATGAAAATATCCTCAGAAATATCGAAGATATTGATGATGATATTTTGGAAATTTCTAAGTTCGATGGTTGATGGAGAAATATTTTCCGCAAGATTTTTAACATGACTTCGGGGCAAGATATTCTCTAAAGATTTCAACGGATCCAGAATTATCTGGATTCTTTGAATATAGGGTATGGTCCTTGTATTTGTCCTTGGTCTTCTTCATGGGTAGCATCAATCTATTTTTCAATACTCAATTTTCTATCGAGTGTTCCTAACACTCCTTTCTTTATCCTCAAACTTTTGATCGTTTAGACCATCTACCATTTTTCTGTTTCCTCTGCATTTAATGCTATGATATCTGAATCATCGGTTATTAATCTAAGGTGGTTTCAGGAAAATTGTGTTTTTAGATGATTAAATGCTGATGGTAATATGGTGGAATATGAAAGGTTCCTTGGTAACAATAAAAGAACATACATATAAGTCAAGGTGATAATAAGGTTGTTTCGAACGAAAAGTCGAAATTGATTTGCTGAAGCTGTGACAAAATTGGCTATCTCGAACAGCAGATGCAAAGTTATTTTCGGTAATAATAACGCTAAAGGAATTAGCACAGCTACGTGTTAAACGTTTACTCAGGTTCTGAGTGTTTTCAGGTGCAGAATTATATGCATCAATCTTTTCTCCCGTATAGGAAGTGCAGTTGGTTCATCCTCTCGATTGAGGTGTTTTCAAGAATCATGAAAGGTTTGAACGCAGAATGTAATCGTGAAGATACAAATGATGTTTAAGATGAAATCAAGTGGTAACTTGAAGAACTGTTTAGTTTCATATGTTATAATCAATATTTTAATTCATTTTAATTGTCCAATATTGATAGTCCTCAGTTGATAGTCCACAGTTAGCAATTCAATAATTCATATATAATTTAATATATAATATTCAAATTAATTAATACGTGTCGTGACCCGTATACGTCTCAGACTCGATCACAACTCAAACTATATATATTATTGTAGAATCAACCTCAACCCTGTATAGAGAACTCGATCATTACTGCATATAGAGTGTCTATGGTGATTCCAAATAATATATATAGATGCATCGATATGATATGTCAAAACCTTGTATACGTGTCCCGATATTTAAAGTGCGTAAAATAAATAACAGAAATTAAATAACGATAAATAAAGTGCGTAAAGTAAATAACAGAAATTAAATGACTATAAATAAAATTGCGAGAATATAAATTGAGATAAAATAAATTGCGATAATTAAATTGCGATAAATAAATTGTAATACGGAATTAACAGTTAGCTAGGAACAGTTAGCTAGGATTTTGTTAGCGTGGTTTCTTTATAAAATTTAATATTGTTAATTAGTCTGTTTCTAATCAATTTTTATTGTGTCCATTATTTCTTCATTATGCCACTTGTTGGATTTTTGATAGGTCAAAATCCAAATATGAAATTGAATTTGAATGAAAATAGTTATTCTTTGGTGAACGGATACGTATCTCGGTGGTTGTAAATAGGATAGTGAATAACTGTTGAATCAGATTCAAATAATATACAGTGTAACTTATTAATGTAAAATTTAAATATTCCTCGGGTATTACCTACCCGTTAAAATATCTTCACCATTAACAGTTTGTACAAAAGAATTTTTAATTACAATATTTTTGAAAACATATATACATATATATTTTCTTCAGATGTAATCATGGATTTAATGAGTCAATATGATAGTAAACTCATTTGATTTATTGTTAGAACAAGAATATATAATCTCTATCATATTAGAGATTACATAATCACCATGTCGAACGAAGATAAATGATGTAGAACGATTCGTAGAACAATAATTATATTCGAGGTACAGAATGAGATGTCGAAGCATGGATTGTTGATGGTACTGGTGTTGTTACTGATGGTTCTGTTGATGCCGGTGATGTTGCTGAATCTGGTAAGTTTTGCACCATGTTCTCCAAATTGATTACTCAAGCGCGAAGCTCGTTGACTTCTTCGATTACCCCGGGATGATTGTCGGTCGGAACGAGCGGATGAATAAGGTTTAGAATCTGAGTTATGATATAGTCGTGGCGAGATATTTGGGAAATGAGGGTGAAATGGTGTTATGAACAGGTTTGCTGGTAAGTGCTTCAGGTTCTTCGCCAAAAGGTGAATTCGGTTAGTGGATGGGATCGCCTTCTGCGCGTCTCCATTGATTAAGTCGACTATGAATCTATCAGATGAATTGGGGATGGATGATTGGTTGATTCATTCTGGTGTCGTTACTTCCGGAGCTTAGATGACTATCCATTCTGAATAACTATTGGAATAACTATCGGAATAGCTGTCGGAATCCGAGGGACTCGATCTAGTTGAGGGATTCATCTCGTACGATCAGATGAAGGATTTTTGATAAGAAATAGGTTATAGGATGTAGATTAGTATCCTGCAATACATAATTTACATATACATATATAATACTAAAATCTCATAAGTTACGGAGGAATCTACGGAAACTGTCAGGCAAAGATAACAATAACAGATACGCTAAGATATGAATTAGCAGATATGCTAAGATATGAATTTTTGTCTATACACTTTTCATACAGTCAATGCAATAAGATGTGTCTAGACTAAGAATAATGAGCAGGTAATTTACTAAGGATGATAAGCAAATGATTTTTGACTAGCAATGATAAGCAAAACTTATGACATGCAGACACGGTCGAAATCCAGACTCACTAATGCCTCCTAACGACTTATCAGTTAGACACACTAATGCAGAGCTGGTTCGCTAAGACCTCTGCTCTGATACCAACTGTGATGACCCGTCCTAATCCATCCGGACAAGGTCCATATCGATTATAAATGATTTACAACAGTTAATTACATCGCGAGGTACTTGACCTCTATATGATACATTACAAACATTGCATTCGTTTTTGAAAAGACAATCTTTCATTACATCGAAAGTTGACGGTATGCATACCATTTCATAATATATCTAACTATAATTGACCTAATAATAATCTTGATGAACTCAACGACTCGAATGCAACATTGTTTGAAATATGTCATGAATGACTCCAAGTAATATCTTTAAAATGAGCAAATGCACAGCGGAAGATTTCTTTCGTACCTAAGAATAAACATGCTTTAAAGTGTCAACCAAAAGGTTGGTGAGTTCATTAGTTTAATATAAATAATCATTTCATAATTTTTAATAGACCACAAGATTTCATATTTCCATTTCTCATAAGCATACGTCCCATACATAGAGACAAAAATATCATTCATATGGATTGAACACCTGGTAACCGACATTCACAATATGCATATAAGAATATCCCCATCATTCCGGGATCCTCCATCGGACATGATATAAATTTCAAAGTACTAAAGCACCCGGTACTTTGGATGAGGCTTGTTGGGCCCGATAGATCTATCTTTAGAGTTCGCGTCAATTAGGGTGTCTGTTCCCTAATTCTTAGATTACCAGACTAAAAAGGGGCATATTCGATTTCGATCATTCAACCATATAATGTAGTTTCAATTACTTATGTCTATTTCGTAAAACAGTTATAAAAACAGCGCATGTATTCTCAGTCCCAAAAATATATATTGCGAAAGCATTTAAAAAGGGAATAAAGAAACTCACCATACTGTATTTGGTAGTAAAAATACATAGGACGACATTGAATAAGTATAAGGTTGGCCTCGGATTCACGAACCTATATCATTTGTATATATATTAATACATATAATGGAATCACATGATTTCCTTTATTAGAATGTATCAATTTTTATATTTTTAGTTATATAGGATTTATACTAAACTCCATTAAAACAAATACTTATTTTATATTTTAAATTAAAGGTTATATGTTTTTATATTGTATATATATATGTAAAATGATTAATATCTATATATTTAGTTATATTAATATATCTATACCTATATACTTAGTATGATATTTAAAATCATTAGTTTGTTATATATAAGTATATAAACTATTAATATCTTTACAGTATAAATATATTTTTGATATAAAATATTTATCTGAAATGAATATATTGATAGTATTGATAATAATAATAATAATAATAATAATAATAATAATAATAATAATAATAATAATAATAATAATAATAATAATAATAATAATAATAATAATAATAATGACTTGATACTAATATTAATGTTAATGATAATAATAATAATTTATGTTATTTTCGTAATAAGAATAGTAATAATAATCATAATAATAATAATGTTTAGATGATAAAATTTATAATAATATTAATAATAAAAATACTAATGATAATAATATTTCTAGTTCTTATAAATATAAATATGATATCAAGACTAACAATAACAACATTAATAATAACCATAATAATAATGATAATAGTGATAATAAAAGTAGTAGTAAAAACTACCTCAAAGGATAAGTCCCAAAAATAAGTGCCCTTGCCCGGGCTCGAACCGAAGACCTCACGCTCACACGCAATGCACCTTAACCATTTTGCCATACTATTTTTCTGTTAATGTATAGATCGTGATTATATTTAACTCATTACTAATGTCGTTCACTAAAAGCCCAAGGAATAAATCACCAAGCCCAATACTTCAATCAAACCCGCTAATTAACTAAGCCCAACAATTCTTCAAGCTTACGGTCCTATTTCTTCTTAGAAAATATATATATATATATATATATATATATATATATATATATATATATATATATATATATATATATATATATATATATATATATATATATATATATATATATATATATATATATATATATATATATATATATATATATATATATATATATATATATATATATATATATATATATATATATATATATATATATATGTCCTGGCTTAGATTCGAACCCGAGACCTCTCGGTGACACACATACGTCACAAACCATCGATCTGTTATTTCATTTCTGTCTTAATTCCTATTTAACACTTTATGACCTTTATATCTTTCTGCTATCTAAAGTAATCATCTTCACTAACATCACACACCACCATGATCATTATCTATCATCATAATTCACGAAATCATCATCATTTTATTCTTTGTCAATAGCAACAGTGACATCATGATCATCATTCATTCATAGTTCATTTATCATCATCGTAATCATAGTATCATCTCATCTCCTCGTTACCCCTAATCATCATCATACACTATCTAATTGGCCCAACAATTTAACTAAGCCCAAGTTGCATAAGAGTCCATGAACATTTACTCAAGCCCAATATTAATTTAACTATCTGTACATGGTTTGTGAATATAGCAATTGCGAACAGGATCCGACATATGGGACCTTGGGTTCATCATCTTTTTCGTATTCGACCTCGTTCATTCTCGTGTATTGTTCACCACCATCATCATTCTCGGTCCTCCTTTCATCATATCATTGATCGTAATCATCATCTACATCATTATTCTATCTATCCTAATTGTTATCATTATCTTAAAGTAATAAATCACATAAATTCCACAACATGGGGTCCGGTAAATAAAAACACGTCTACATGTTTCCATCCATGACAACATATGTCCCTATCTTTCATATTTTTTTTTTTTATCATTGTCTTATCTAATTACAAGGCTTCTTCTTAGACTTAGTATATAATATATCATCTTAATACCAACTTTCCAATGGGTACATAATAGATGAAGAGCTAACCTTAACGAATAGATAACAGAAAGCTTGTGAGCAGCAGAAACAGTGGTTAGTAGCAGCGACAGAATAGTAGCAGTTTGAGTACTTGAAGGTTAGTCATGGTATTCTTGGTGATGGTAATAGAAAAATGGTGGCGGTTTGTGTTATGAAGAAGAGGCAGCAATTAATCGACTCAACAACATGGTTCGATCATGTGGGATGTTGCCTTCATGTTTGGAAAAAAATAATCTTGAAGTGGTTCGGTTTTGCGTTTGTGTAACGTATTGTATGAAGATAAAAGAAAATGTGTGCAGTTAGTGTTATATGCATGAGTATATATATATATACAATCAGATCAGTTAATTATGGTTCTTTAGTTCTTGAACTACAAAAGAAAGAAATAGGAAGCATCCTGGTGATAATTGATATGCATGTGGGTTGATAACATAAGTCATAGTGGGGTGTTTGTGTCTGTACTATTATGCAAGATATATATATATGTTTATATATAAAAAGAGGGCAACTTGTGATAATCATATGCATATATATTATTAAATATTACTATGAAAGACAAACACAAACAAAAAGATTACAATGATTTCAATATTTAATAGTGATCGAATAGTAATACTAATTCAAATTTACGGATGAATGATGAATCAAATGGTTGTCTTGGTTTGGAAAGGAATTAAATGGTACGTTAAACTAATCTTATAATTATATAATAATATAAATTAAAACATGCGAATATGTGAATTTGTATCTTCTACCGACACTTTTAACGGACTGCTATATCGTGCCCCGTTGTTCACTCAGTGGCGAATAAAAAGTCTTCAGAAAAATTTCATATTTTTATAATAATTATCTTTATTTATTTCAGTCATTATGGTATAAAATTTGATCATTAATTTATTAAATAAAAATTACATCAACTGTCTCTCTCAATTCTGGGTAAAATATAAAAAAAATGGTAAAATTTAATAACTAAGTCTTAAATACATTTTTAGTAAGCCTAAAATTTATAGAACTCAATTTCGGATCACCATTTATTTTAAAATCATATAAGTTCGAATTTAACTCTCTTAATATCAATCAGAGCATCAACGAGTATTACAATTATTTAATATTTATTTTTAATATACATTAATTGTATATAAATATGTTTTAAATAATAATTATTATTTTTACAAAATTAATTTCTAGCAGTCACATCATAAATTATATTTCAAGTTATATATATTTATTTAAATATATAAATATCTATTTACAAAGAGTTGTTCGTGAATCATTGAGAATGGTCGAAGGTCAAATGATTTCATAAGATAGTTCAAAATTTTGAGATTCAACATTGTAGACTTTGCTTATCATGTCAATAATATTAAAACTTATCGAGAGTTTGATTTAAAAATAGTCAAAATTTTCCGGGTCACTACAGTACCTACCCGTTAAAGAAATTTCGTCCCCGAAATTTGATAGAGGTCGTCATGGCTAACAATGAGAATGTTATTGTGACGACTATAGGGTTTTATCATGTTTAAGAAGTATGGATAAAATACTTCGATTACTCGAAGCGTAGGAGGGGAGTTATCGTAAATGAATGAAATAAGATTATAGTGATTCGTCATATCTTTTGACGTAGACAGATTGATTTCCGAAGTTCAAGAGATTTGGGGAAGATCTTAGTAATAAGATTTGATTATTCGAAAATTAAGGAAATTAGGATCCGCTTTAAATGCGATCATCCGTTTTGATTACTTCGTCGGATATTTTACTATAAATCCACCCCCTTCGTTTCCTGACAAATCACACCTTCTATTCTTTCTCCTTTAATTTGTACTTTAAATCATTTGTCAATATGCTCCATCCAGTTCTGGTTCTAGGTATACTCCTAACCTTCATATCTGTCATTCTTCTTTTCCATTTATCACCGGAAGAATCTATTCACTTCTACTATACTCTGAGTTTTATAGTGTTCTTAGTTCTCCCGTGTCTTTATATTGCTATATGCATCGATATATACGGTTTGTAATTTTGGTGTTGTCATTGGGCCTTATATTTTCCCTTATATCTCGGAGCTCTTTGCCTTTTTATCCTCTTCTCGACTTTAAGTCAAGCGAATAATGGTCCAGAATTTGTAGATATGAAATTCGGAATGAACATAGTTAATGTTCTAAGAAGAAATTATAATGGCGCGATTTTGATTTGTTAAATTACCAGAATACCCTGGAAAATAGAGTTATCAAGAAGATATGTTCTTAATATGTTTGGAGATTAGGTAGAATGTAAGAGTCGTGTAAATGGCACATGATGACGGTATGTTCTGTGAATCATCACGTTCCATTAGAAACTCAGCATGAATTACTGTAATATAATCACGTTGATCAAGTGTCATTATATTATACTAACTCGTGCATCAGTTCCCAACACTACTTCAAAAACATTCATATTTTAAATTCGAAAGTTTACAGAATATGGAAACTAATAGTTTCTCATATGATGTAACATTGATAGTTCAAGAGATAAATGATTTCAGATAAGATTAGTTATGAAAATATATTCAGGAAAATCGAGGATATTTATAATAAAAGATACGATAATATCTTTGAATATCTAAGATTAGAGGATGATGGAGACTATTGTCCGCAAGGGTTTAGAGTAAGGAGCAAGATATTCGCTAAAGACTTCAGCAGGCATTGAATTATTTGGATTCTTTGAAGTCAAACTTATTCTTTGTGATTTGTCCACGGTTTTCTTCCTAATTTCGCATAATCTGCTTTTCTGTACTAAATTTTCTATTGAATGTTTCCAACATAATGATACACAGGAAGCACGAGGAGGTATATAAAATCGGACGAGAATATTTATGAAAATATCCTCAGAAATATCGAAGATATTGATGATGATATTTTGGAAATTTCTAAGTTCGATGGTTGATGGAGAAATATTTTCCGCAAGATTTTTAACATGACTTCGGGGCAAGATATTCTCTAAAGATTTCAACGGATCCAGAATTATCTGGATTCTTTGAATATAGGGTATGGTCCTTGTATTTGTCCTTGGTCTTCTTCATGGGTAGCATCAATCTATTTTTCAATACTCAATTTTCTATCGAGTGTTCCTAACACTCCTTTCTTTATCCTCAAACTTTTGATCGTTTAGACCATCTACCATTTTTCTGTTTCCTCTGCATTTAATGCTATGATATCTGAATCATCGGTTATTAATCTAAGGTGGTTTCAGGAAAATTGTGTTTTTAGATGATTAAATGCTGATGGTAATATGGTGGAATATGAAAGGTTCCTTGGTAACAATAAAAGAACATACATATAAGTCAAGGTGATAATAAGGTTGTTTCGAACGAAAAGTCGAAATTGATTTGCTGAAGCTGTGACAAAATTGGCTATCTCGAACAGCAGATGCAAAGTTATTTTCGGTAATAATAACGCTAAAGGAATTAGCACAGCTACGTGTTAAACGTTTACTCAGGTTCTGAGTGTTTTCAGGTGCAGAATTATATGCATCAATCTTTTCTCCCGTATAGGAAGTGCAGTTGGTTCATCCTCTCGATTGAGGTGTTTTCAAGAATCATGAAAGGTTTGAACGCAGAATGTAATCGTGAAGATACAAATGATGTTTAAGATGAAATCAAGTGGTAACTTGAAGAACTGTTTAGTTTCATATGTTATAATCAATATTTTAATTCATTTTAATTGTCCAATATTGATAGTCCTCAGTTGATAGTCCACAGTTAGCAATTCAATAATTCATATATAATTTAATATATAATATTCAAATTAATTAATACGTGTCGTGACCCGTATACGTCTCAGACTCGATCACAACTCAAACTATATATATTATTGTAGAATCAACCTCAACCCTGTATAGAGAACTCGATCATTACTGCATATAGAGTGTCTATGGTGATTCCAAATAATATATATAGATGCATCGATATGATATGTCAAAACCTTGTATACGTGTCCCGATATTTAAAGTGCGTAAAATAAATAACAGAAATTAAATAACGATAAATAAAGTGCGTAAAGTAAATAACAGAAATTAAATGACTATAAATAAAATTGCGAGAATATAAATTGAGATAAAATAAATTGCGATAATTAAATTGCGATAAATAAATTGTAATACGGAATTAACAGTTAGCTAGGAACAGTTAGCTAGGATTTTGTTAGCGTGGTTTCTTTATAAAATTTAATATTGTTAATTAGTCTGTTTCTAATCAATTTTTATTGTGTCCATTATTTCTTCATTATGCCACTTGTTGGATTTTTGATAGGTCAAAATCCAAATATGAAATTGAATTTGAATGAAAATAGTTATTCTTTGGTGAACGGATACGTATCTCGGTGGTTGTAAATAGGATAGTGAATAACTGTTGAATCAGATTCAAATAATATACAGTGTAACTTATTAATGTAAAATTTAAATATTCCTCGGGTATTACCTACCCGTTAAAATATCTTCACCATTAACAGTTTGTACAAAAGAATTTTTAATTACAATATTTTTGAAAACATATATACATATATATTTTCTTCAGATGTAATCATGGATTTAATGAGTCAATATGATAGTAAACTCATTTGATTTATTGTTAGAACAAGAATATATAATCTCTATCATATTAGAGATTACATAATCACCATGTCGAACGAAGATAAATGATGTAGAACGATTCGTAGAACAATAATTATATTCGAGGTACAGAATGAGATGTCGAAGCATGGATTGTTGATGGTACTGGTGTTGTTACTGATGGTTCTGTTGATGCCGGTGATGTTGCTGAATCTGGTAAGTTTTGCACCATGTTCTCCAAATTGATTACTCAAGCGCGAAGCTCGTTGACTTCTTCGATTACCCCGGGATGATTGTCGGTCGGAACGAGCGGATGAATAAGGTTTAGAATCTGAGTTATGATATAGTCGTGGCGAGATATTTGGGAAATGAGGGTGAAATGGTGTTATGAACAGGTTTGCTGGTAAGTGCTTCAGGTTCTTCGCCAAAAGGTGAATTCGGTTAGTGGATGGGATCGCCTTCTGCGCGTCTCCATTGATTAAGTCGACTATGAATCTATCAGATGAATTGGGGATGGATGATTGGTTGATTCATTCTGGTGTCGTTACTTCCGGAGCTTAGATGACTATCCATTCTGAATAACTATTGGAATAACTATCGGAATAGCTGTCGGAATCCGAGGGACTCGATCTAGTTGAGGGATTCATCTCGTACGATCAGATGAAGGATTTTTGATAAGAAATAGGTTATAGGATGTAGATTAGTATCCTGCAATACATAATTTACATATACATATATAATACTAAAATCTCATAAGTTACGGAGGAATCTACGGAAACTGTCAGGCAAAGATAACAATAACAGATACGCTAAGATATGAATTAGCAGATATGCTAAGATATGAATTTTTGTCTATACACTTTTCATACAGTCAATGCAATAAGATGTGTCTAGACTAAGAATAATGAGCAGGTAATTTACTAAGGATGATAAGCAAATGATTTTTGACTAGCCATGATAAGCAAAACTTATGACATGCAGACACGGTCGAAATCCAGACTCACTAATGCCTCCTAACGACTTATCAGTTAGACACACTAATGCAGAGCTGGTTCGCTAAGACCTCTGCTCTGATACCAACTGTGATGACCCGTCCTAATCCATCCGGACAAGGTCCATATCGATTATAAATGATTTACAACAGTTAATTACATCGCGAGGTACTTGACCTCTATATGATACATTACAAACATTGCATTCGTTTTTGAAAAGACAATCTTTCATTACATCGAAAGTTGACGGTATGCATACCATTTCATAATATATCTAACTATAATTGACCTAATAATAATCTTGATGAACTCAACGACTCGAATGCAACATTGTTTGAAATATGTCATGAATGACTCCAAGTAATATCTTTAAAATGAGCAAATGCACAGCGGAAGATTTCTTTCGTACCTAAGAATAAACATGCTTTAAAGTGTCAACCAAAAGGTTGGTGAGTTCATTAGTTTAATATAAATAATCATTTCATAATTTTTAATAGACCACAAGATTTCATATTTCCATTTCTCATAAGCATACGTCCCATACATAGAGACAAAAATATCATTCATATGGATTGAACACCTGGTAACCGACATTCACAATATGCATATAAGAATATCCCCATCATTCCGGGATCCTCCATCGGACATGATATAAATTTCAAAGTACTAAAGCACCCGGTACTTTGGATGAGGCTTGTTGGGCCCGATAGATCTATCTTTAGAGTTCGCGTCAATTAGGGTGTCTGTTCCCTAATTCTTAGATTACCAGACTAAAAAGGGGCATATTCGATTTCGATCATTCAACCATATAATGTAGTTTCAATTACTTATGTCTATTTCGTAAAACAGTTATAAAAATAGCATGTATTCTCAGTCCCAAAAATATATATTGCGAAAGCATTTAAAAAGGGAATAAAGAAACTCACCATACTGTATTTGGTAGTAAAAATACATAGGACGACATTGAATAAGTATAAGGTTGGCCTCGGATTCACGAACCTATATCATTTGTATATATATTAATACATATAATGGAATCACATGATTTCCTTTATTAGAATGTATCAATTTTTATATTTTTAGTTATATAGGATTTATATAAACTCCATTAAAACAAATACTTATTTTATATTTTAAATTAAAGGTTATATGTTTTTATATTGTATATATATATGTAAAATGATTAATATCTATATATTTAGTTATATTAATATATCTATACCTATATACTTAGTATGATATTTAAAATCATTCGTTTGTTATATATAAGTATATAAACTATTAATATCTTTACAGTATAAATATATTTTTGATATAAAATATTTATCTGAAATGAATATAATGATAGTATTGAAAATAATAATAATAATAATTAATAATAATAATAATAATAATAATAATAATAATAATAATAATAATAATAATAATAATAATAATAATAATAATAATAATAATAATAATAATAATAATAATGACTTGATACTAATATTAATGTTAATGATAATAATAATAATTTATGTTATTTTCGTAATAAGAATAGTAATAATAATCATAATAATAATAATGTTTAAATGATAAAATTTATAATAATATTAATAATAAAAATACTAATGATAATAATATTTCTAGTTCTTATAAATATAAATATGATATCAAGACTAACAATAACAACATTAATAATAACCATAATAATAATGATAATAGTGATAATAAAAGTAGTAGTAAAAACTACCTCAAAGGATAAGTCCCAAAAATAAGTGCCCTTGCCCGGGCTCGAACCCAAGACCTCACTCTCACACGCAACGCACCTTAACCATTTTGCCATACTATTTTTCTGTTAATATATAGATCGTGATTATATTTAACTCATTACTAATGTCGTTCACTAAAAGCCCAAGGAATAAATCACCAAGCCCAATACTTCAATCAAACTCGCTAATTAACTAAGCCCAACAATTCTTCAAGCTTACGGTCCTATTTCTTCTTAGAAAATATATATATATATATATATATATATATATATATATATATATATATATATATATATATATATATATATATATATATATATATATATATATATATATATATATATATATATATATATATATATATATATATATATATATGTCCTGGCTTAGATTCGAACCCGAGACCTCTCGGTGACACACACACGTCTCAAACCATCGATCTGTTATTTCATTTCTGTCTTAATTCCTATTTAACACTTTATGACCTTTATATCTATCTGCTATCTAAAGTCATCATCTTCACTAACATCACACACCACCATGATCATTATCTATCATCATAATTCACGAAATCATCATCATTTTATTCTTTGTCAATAGCAACAGTTACATCACGATCATCTTTCATTCAAAGTTCATTTATCATCATCATAATCATAGTATCATCTCATCTCCTCGTTACCCCTAATCATCATCATACACTATCTAATTGGCCCAACAATTTAACTAAGCCCAAGTTGCAAAAGAGTCCATGAACATTTACTCAAGCCCAATATTAATTTAACTATCTGTACATGGTTTGTGAATATAGCAATTGCGAACAGGAACCGACATATGGGACCTTGGGTTCATCATCTTTTTCGTATTCAACCTCGTTCATTCTCGTGTATTGTTCACCACCATCATCATTCTCGGTCCTCCTTTCATCATATCATTGATCGTAATCATCATCTACATCATTATTCTATCTATCCTAATTGTTATCATTATCTTAAAGTAATAAATCACATAAATTCCACAACATGGGGTCCGTTAAATAAAAACACGTCTACATGTTTCCATCCATGACAACATATGTCCCTATCTTTCATTTTTTTTTATCATTGTCTTATCTAATTACAAGGCTTCTTCTTAGACTTAGTATATAATATATCATCTTAATACCAACTTTCTAATGGGTACATAATAGATGAAGAGCTAACCTTAACGAATAGATAACAGAAAGCTTGTGAGCAGCAGAAATAGTGGTTAGTAGCAGCGACAGAATAGTAGCAGTTTGAGTACTTGAAGGTGAGTCATGGTATTCTTGGTGATGGTAATAGAAAAATGGTGGCGGTTTGTGTTATGAAGAAGAGGCAGCAATTAATTGACTCAACAACATGGTTCGATCATGTGGGATGTTGCCTTCATGTTTGGAAAAAAATAATCTTGAAGTGGTTCGGTTTTGGGTTTGTCTAGCGTATTGTAGGAAGACAAAAGAAAATGTGTGTAGTTAGTGTTATATGCATGAGTATATATATATACAATCAGATCAGTTAATTATGGTTCTTTGGTTGTTGAACTACAAAAGAAAGAAATAGGAAGCATCCTGGTGATAATTGATATGCATGTGGGTTGATAACATAAGTCATAGTGGGGTGTTTATGTCTGGACTATTATGCAAGATATATATATGTTTATATATAAAAAGAGGGCAACTTGTGATAATCATATGCAAATATATTATTAAATATTACTATGAAAGACAACCACAAACAAAAAGATTACAATGATTTCAATATTTAATAGTGATCGAATAGTAATACTAATTCAAATTTATGGATGAATGATGAATCAAATGGTTGTCTTGGTTTGGAAAGGAATCAAATGGTACGTTAAACTAATCTTATAATTATATAATAATATAAATCAAAACATGCGAATATGTGAATTTGTATCTTCTACCGACACTTTTAACGGACTGCTATATCGTGCCCCGTTGTTCACTCAGTGGCGAATAAAAAGTCTTCAGAAAAATTCCATATTTTTATAATAATTATCTTTATTTATTTCAGTCATTATGGTATAAAATTTGATCATTAATTTATTAAATAAAAATTACATCAACTGTCTCTCTCAATTCTGGGTAAAATATAAAAAAAGGGTAAAATTTAATAACTAAATCTTAAATACATTTTTAGTAAGCCTAAAATTTATAGAACTCAATTTCGGATCACCATTTATTTTAAAATCATATAAGTTCGAATTTAACTCTCTTAATATCAATCAGAGCATCAACGAGTATTACAATTATTTAATATTTATTTTTAATATACATTAATTGTATATAAATATGTTTTAAATAATAATTATTATTTTTATATAATTAATTTCTAGCAGTCACATCATAAATTATATTTCAAGTTATATATATTTATTTAAATATATAAATATCTATTTACAAAGAGTTGTTCGTGAATCATTGGGAATGGTCGAAGGTCAAATGATTTCATAAGATAGTTCAAAAATTTTGAGATTCAACATTGTAGACTTTGCTTATCATGTCAATAATATTAAAACTTATCGAGAGTTTGATTTAAAAATAGTCGAAATTTTCCCGGTCACTACAGTACGTACCCGTTAAAGAAATTTCGTCCCCGAAATTTGATAGAGGTCGTCATGGCTAACAAAGAGAATGTTATTGTGACGATTATAGGGTTTTATCATGTTTAAGAAGTATGGATAAAATACTTCGATTACTCGAAGCGTAGGAGGGGAGTTATCGTAAATTAATGAAATAAGATTATAGTGATTCGTCATATCTTTTGACGTAGACAGATTGATTTCCGAAGTTCAAGAGATTTGGGGAAATCTTAGTAATAAGATTTAATTATTTGAAAATTAAGGAAATTAGGATCCTCTTTAAATGCGATCATCCGTTTTGATTGCTTCGTCGGATATTTTACTATAAATCCACCCCCTTCGTTTCCTGACAACTCACACCTTCTATTCTTTCTCCTTTAATTCGTACTTTAAATCATTTATTAATATGCTCCATCCAGTTCTGGTTCTCGGTATACTCCTAACCTTCATATCTGTCATTCTTCTTTTCCATCTATCACCGGAAGAATCTATTCACTTCTACGATACTCTGAGTTTTATAGTGTTCTTAGTTCTCCCGTGTCTTTATATTGCTATATGCATCGATATATACAGTTTGTAATTTCGGTGTTGTCATTGGGCCTTATATTTTCCCTTATATCTCGGAGCTCTTTGCCTTTTTATCCTCTTCTCGACTTTAAGTCAAGCGAATAATGGTCCAAAATTTGTAGATATGAAATTCGGAATGAACATAGTTAATGTTCTAAGAAGAAATTATAATGGCGCGATTTTGATTTGTTAAATTACCAGAATACCCTGGAAAATAGAGTTATCAAGAAGATATGTTCTTAATATGTTTGGATATTAGGTAGAATGTAAGAGTCGTGTAAATGGCACATGATGACGGTATGTTCTGTGAATCATCACGTTCCATTAGAAACTCATCATGAATTACTGTAATATAATCACGTTGATCAAGTGTCATTATATTATACTAACTCTTGCATCAGTTCCCAACACTACTTCAAAAACATTCATATTTTAAATTCGAAAGTTTACAGAATATGGAAACTAATAGTTTCTCATATGATGTAACATTGATAGTTCAAGAGATAAATGATTTCAGATAAGATTAGTTATGAAAATATATTCAGGAAAATCGAGGATATTTATAATAAAAGATACGATAATATCTTTGAATATCTAAGATCAGAGGATGATGGAGACTATTGACTGCAAGGGTTTAGAGTAAGGAGCAAGATATTCGCTAAAGACTTCATCAGGCATTGAATTATTTGGATTCTTTGAAGTCAAACTTATTCTTTGTGATTTGTCCACGGTTTTCTTCCTAATTTCGCATAATCTTCTTTTCTGTACTAAATTTTCTATTGAATGTTTCCAACATAATGATACACAGGAAGCACGAGGAGGTATATAAAATCGGACGAGAATATTTATGAAAATATCCTCAGAAATATCGAAGATATTGATGATGATATTTTGGAAATTTCTAAGTGTAGTAACCCGTCCTTATCCACCTGGACGAAGTCATCAACATTTGGTCCCATTACGATGATCGACTCCAAGTAATATCCTTAAATTGAGCAAATGCACAGCGGAAGACTTTATTCGTACCTGAGAATAAACATGCTTAAAAGTATCAACCAAAAGGTTGGTGAGTTCATAGGTTTATCCTAACAATTATTTCAATATATTAATAGACCACAAGATTTCATAATCATAAACATAATACACTCGCAAGTGTATGTAAAGCATTCTAAGTGGTTGAGCACTTGGTAACCACACTTAACATTTAATCAACGTCGCATATTCCCTTTATTATGAAATCTCACTACACCGTACCAAGTGTAGTATACAAAATGAAGTACTGTGCAACCGTTGAATACTGGTCGTCCAGTTCGGTTGGGGTTGTCAGGCCCGATAGATCTATCAACAGGATTCGCATTTACAATACCTATGTAAATAGTAGTTACCAAGCTACAGGGAAATATGCCAGTGGTACAACTCAACGTAGAATATATTTTTAAGTACTTGTGTCCATTTCGTAAACATTTACAAAAGCAGCGCATGTATTCTCAGCCCAAAAATATATATTGCAAAAGCAATTAAAAAGGGAGCAAATGAAACTCACCTACTGTAATTTGTAGTAAAAATACATAGGACGGTATTTAACAATGCAGGGTTGACTTCGAATTCACGAACCTATATCAAGTATGTATATATATTAACACCTCTATTTGTACTCGAACAGATTTATATATATATTAGATTTATATATTATAAATGTTATCTTAGTAGATTAGGTGTTTCATTAGGAACTTAATTAAATGTATTTATTTTGTATACTTTAAAGAAGTAAATATATTAATATAGTTTTTGTTAAGTATATTTTTATATGACTAATTTTCATAGTCATATTGATAATAATATTAATAGTAGTATTGATAATAGTAACATAGTTATAATGATAATAATAATAATACTAGTAAAAAAAATAATAATAGTACTAATAATGATAGTAATAATAGTAATAATAATAATAAAAATGTAAGTTTTAATAAAGATAAAGATAATAACTTTACTAATAATGTTAAATTTTGATAAAACAAAATGATAGGTTTAATAAAAATGATAACTTTGATAATTTTAGTTATAATGATACTTTTAATTGAATAATAATGATATTAATAATAAAAATAACGATAATAATAATAAGAGTATTAGTATTAACTACCTCCAATAAGCTTTATCTAAAAAAATAAATGCCTTGAACCGGGCTCGAACTCACGACCTCTTGGTCAAGATAAACACCCTTAACCAACTAATGCATCTCATCTTTCGGAAATTATTGACACCCTAACTATATTTAACCCGAAAATTATTGTCTTATAATCTGGCCCATGTTTACTTTGAGTCTAACAGAAAAATGAACTCGGCCCAAAATGAAATGCGTGGCCCAACAGAAAAAGGATACCCAATCCAATAACAATTAAATCAAAATTTGGCCCAACTAGAAACTCAATGAGCTTCGAGTTTCTGTTTGTTTTCAAAACCGATTAAGTGACTTAACAAATATAAATCGATTTTATTAGCTAGAGGTTCTGCATCACCATAACTATCTCGTTTCCTCGTTCATCCTTTTCACCATCAACAAATCACATATAACCTCCAATAATTAAACCAAGTGAAACATGGAAATTCAATCATATAACTAAAACGATAAAAGATGGAACAAAGTGTTGCCCACCCCTGCTTCTTTACTAGTCGAAAACATGATACCCACTAGGACCCTACAAGTTTGACAAATAAGTGATTCTTCCTTGATCACTTTTGCAAGTCAACAAAACCCAACAATAATTGGTTTTGCTTCTTTCTTCTTTTGTTTTGTACGTTCAACAATTGTATTTTTTTTCTTCTTTGTTTCTCTTCGTCAATCAAGCAGAAAGGAATTAGCAGCCGTAGTCTAACAGTAATTCAGTAAAGCATGTCATGGTGGTTGTCTGAGTAGTGGTGTTGGTTAGGTTCGAATGGGTTTGTGATGATGAAAGTTCCACGATGAAGGTGGAGGTCTGGCGAGGTGATTGACTTGATAAGGGTGGTGGCAGCAACACAGGAAATAAAAGATTACAGCAGTAGCAGTTAAAGATGGATTCAAGGGTGTTGGTGACTTACGGTGTTACAAGGTGGCGATGGTTTGCCATAGTTTGTAACATGAAGATAGAAGGGTAATAGAAGTAGATAGCAGCTCATGTCACTCGTACCTTGTAGTAGTTGAACCGAACCACACAGAAAACGAAACAAGTATTAGTAGTAAAAACATTTGTGGTTTTGTGGTTGTATTTTAATTGGTGTTATATGATAGTTGTTGAAAGGTGACATAAAACAGGAAGGTGCACAACGGCTGATGGATTGGTGGACGTGGGTGTGGTGATAGCTGTAGGGTTTGTGATACGGTTGATGGTGGTGATCTGCGGGGGCTGCTCAAATAAAAATAGTAACGACAAGTGAAACAATGATAAGGGTGGTGTTTTGGTTGCGAGGGAGAAGAAGAAAGGAACAAGAATTGTGAAGTGGGTTTCGGGGTTGTCGTGGTTTTAATGATGGGGTTGTGGGTTTAAGTGAAACAAGAAAGAAAGTAACAAGGTTATGTTGTGATCGGTTTAATGAAGACGATGATTTGATCTAGTAACTAGTTTGATGATTTATTGGAGATGAAATGGTGGTGATTGATGAGTGTTAAGGTGATGATGGAATAGGTTTAGATCACTCATGTATCACATATATATGTATATATATAGCTCTAGTGGTTTGAGATGTTTTATAAATGTGTGTCTAAGTATCTATATATATATGCAAACCATATACATATACATATATATAAAATAAGGATTGTTAATAATAACCTAATAATGTTACAATAATTTAAGAGATTAAGAAACGCGTGAACATACAGTAATCTTATTAATTATATCAATCCCTTAGTCACCCTTCATTATTGATTTAATTTCTCTTTCACGGATCGAATTTCGTACTTCGTTGTTAATCAATGGCGAACAAAAGTCTATAAATCATAGAACTCAGTTTCGGATCACCGTTTAATATAAGTTCAAATTTAACTTGCTTAAATAACCATCTAACGATGAACAAGTGCACTATCGTATCCTAAATAAATTCGAAACCATATATATTCAATATACCTTATGTATATAGATTTATTTTAACAATAAATTTTATTATTACATACATCATTTTCATACTTATTTCTAACAATTAAGTTGTGTATTATTTTACATATTTATTTATAATAATACCATACACAATTAATAACATTTATTATGTACATATATTTATTTATTTTTATATACATATCTACTCACAAATAGTTGTTCGTGAATCGTCGGGAATTGTCAAAGGTCAATTGAATATATGGAACAGTTCAAACGTTTTGAGACTCAACCTAACAGACTTTGCTTATTGTGTCAAAGATAATGAATCATATCGAGAGTTTGGTTCAAAATTAGTCGAAACTTCCGGGTCATTACAGTACCTACCCGTTAAAGAAATTTCGTCCCGAAATTTGATCGTGGTCGTCATGGCTAACAGTAAGAATATTTTTATGACGAATAAGAGTTGACAAAATAGGGTTTTATCAACATTGAGTAATACTGATAAAATAATTGAATTACTTGAAGCGTATGAGTGAAGCTATCACAAAAGAGTGAAATGAAGTAAATAGATCGTCTTAACTTCTGACATAGTCAAGGTTTATTTTCAGAATTCAAGGAATTTAAAGAAATCTTCTAATCAGAAAGAAAATGTAATCACACGATTTTTTTAGCAGATTGTCGGAGTTACGGAAGAACAGAAATATCAAGGAAATATTTCCGTGATATGCTTAGAAATTAAGTAGAATGAAAAAGTCGTGTAACATGACACATGAAGAGGACAAGGTCTGTGAATCATCATCATGTTACATTAGAAACTCAACATGACTTACTGTAATATAATCACGTTGGCCAAGCGTCATTATATTATACTAACCCATGCATAAGTTTTCAACACTACTTCATAATCATTCATATTTTAAATTCGAAGGTTCGCAGAATATTGAAACTAATAATTTCTCATATGATGTAACACTGATAGCTCAAGAGATAAATGATTTCAGATAAGATTAGTTATGAAAATATATTCAGAAATATCGAGAATATTTATAATGAAAGATACGATAATATCTTTGAATATCTAAAATCAGAGAATGATGGAGACTATTGTACGCAAGGGTTTAGAGTAAGGAGCAAAATATTCGCTCAAGACTTCAGCAGGCATTGAATTATTTGGATTCTTTGAAGTCAAACTTATTCTTTGTGATTTGTCCACGGCTTCCTTCATAGTTTCGCATAATCCGCTCTTCGGTACTAAATTTTCTATTGAGTGTTTCCAATACTCCATTCTTTATCATCAACTTTTGGCCATTCAGAGCATCTATAACATGCTGCTTCGTCAGTATTTTTAAAGTTAACAGATCCGGGTCATCGGTTATCAACCCGAGGTGGTTTCAGGAGAATTTTTTTTTTTAATGATTAAACGCTGATGGTAATATGGTGGAATATAAAAGGTTCTCTGGTAACAATGAATGAGCACGCATATATATCAAGGTTATAATAAGGTTATTTCGGATGAAAAGTCGGAGTTGACTTGCTGGGGCTGTGAAAAATTGGCTACTTTGGAAAGGGATTGCAAATTAATTTTCAGTAGTAACATCGACAAAGGAGCTAGCGCAGATACGTGTTAAACCTTTACTCAGGTTCCAAGAGTTTTTCAGGTGCATAACTATATGCATAAATCTTTTCTTCCGTAGATGAAGTGCGGTTGGTTCATTCTCTTAATCGAAGTGTTTTCTAGAATCATGAAAGGTTTGAACGCAGATTGTAATCGTCAAGATACAAATGAGGTTTAAGATGAAATCAAGTGGCAAACTTGAAGAATTATTTAGTTTCATATGTTATAATCAGTATTTTAATTCATTTTAATTGTCCAATATTATTCGTCCACAGTCGATAGTCCACATTTAACAGTCCAATAGTTCATATATAGTTTAATATATAACATTCGAATTAATTAATATGTATCATGACCCGTGTACCGGTCTCAGTATTGATCACAACTCAAACTATATATATATATATATATTTTGGAATCAACCTCAACCCTGTATAGCTAACTCAGTCATTTGTATATAGAGTGTCTATGGTTGTTCCAAGATAAATATATAGATGGGTCAATATGATATGTCGACACCTTGTATACGTGTCCCATTATTTAAAGTGCGTAAAATAAATAAAGAAATTAAATGACGATAAATAAAATTGCGAGAATGTAAATTGCGATAATTAAATTGAGATAAATAAAATGTAACCAGTTAGCTAGGAACAGTTAGCTAGGAACAGTTAGTGTGGATTCTTAACAATATTTCAATTAATTAGTTCGTTTGTTTCTAACAAATTTTACTTTGTCCGATGTTTTCTTCATTAAGCCACTTGTTGGATTTTGATAGGTCAAAATCCAAATATGAAATTGAACGAAAATGGATTCTGTGGTGAACGGATACGTATATCTTATTGATACAAGTAGGATAGTGACTGACTGTTGAATCAGAGTCGAAGAATGTACCGTGTAACTGATTAATGTGAAATCTAAATATTCCTCGGGTATTACCTACCCGTTAAAATATTTTCACCATTAATAGTTTGTACAAAAGAATTTTAATTACAATCTTTATGAAAATATACTTGCATATATATTTTCTTCAGATGTAATCATGGATTTAATGAGTCAATAAGATATTAAACTCATTTGATTTATCGTTAATACTAGATTACATAATCTCTAAAACTTTAGAATTTACATAATCGCCATGTCGAGTGAAGATAATCGATGTAGAACGATATGTAGAATGAAGATAAAGTAGATAGTACGATACGTAGAACGATGATTATGCTCGAGGTATAGATTGTGATGTTAAGACATGTGATGTTGAAACTTGGGTTGTTGGTCGTACTGGTGTCGATGTTGGTGGTACTATTGGTGCCGGTGATGTTAATGGTGCTGTTAAGTTTTGCACCATATTCTCCAAAGCCACTACTCGAGCGCAAAGCTCGTTGACTTCTTCTATTATTCCGGGATGATTGTCGGTCGAAACGAGCGGATGAATAAGGTTCAGAATTTTAGATAGAATATAATCATGGCGAGATATTCGGGAAATGAGGGGAAAAATGGTGTTTCGGACTGGTTAACCGGTAAATACTTCGGGTTCTTTATCAAGAGGTAAATTCGGTTGGTGAAAAGAATCGCCTTATTCGCGTCTCCAGTGATTAAGTCGACTACGAACCCATCCGATGAATTGGGAATGGCTGATTGATTGATTCATTCTGGTGACGCTGCTTCTGGAGCTTAAGTGAGACTTCATATCGAAATCCGAGGGATTTGAACTAGTGGTGAGTTTCATTGCGTACGATTGAATAAAGGATTTTTCGATATGAAGTGATTTTCGGATATCGGATGATATTCTAATTATATAAAATACCTATACATAGTACAGAAGATCCCGTAGATTACGAAGGGATTTAAGGAAACGTGTCAGATAAAGTCTACAGTAACAGATACACTAGGATATGAATTTATCTGTACACTATCTATCAAATAAGTGCAGGAAGTCGTGTCTAAACTTAAGGATGATAAACAAGTAATTTCCAACAAGAACTGATAAGCAAAACCTATAATATGCAGCTAAGGTCGAAGTCCAGACTTGCTAATGCATCCTAACAACTATCAGTTAGACACACTAATGCAAGACCTGGTTCACTAAGACCAACGCTCTGATACCACCTGTAGTAACCCATCCTTATCCACCTGGACGAAGTCATCAACATTTGGTCCCATTGCGATGATCGACTCCAAGTAATATCCTTAAATTGAGCAAATGCACAGCGGAAGACTTAATTCGTACCTGAGAATAAACATGCTTAAAAGTATCAACCAAAAGGTTGGTGAGTTCATAGGTTTATCCTAACAATCATTTCAATATATTAATAGACCACAAGATTTCATAATCATAAACATAATACACTCTCAAGTGTATGTAAAGCATTCTAAGTGGTTGAGCACTTGGTAACCATACTTAACATTTAATCAACGTCGCATATTCCCTTTATTATGAAATCTCACTACACCGTATCAAGTGTAGTCTACAAAACGAAGTACTGTGCAACCGTTGAATACTGGTCGTCCAGTCCGGTTGGGGTTGTCAGGCCCGATAGATCTATCAACAAGATTCGCGTTTACAATACCCATGTAAATAGTAGTTACCAAGCTACAGGGAAATATGCCAGTGGTACAACTCAACGTAGAATATATTTTTAAGTACTTGTGTCCATTTCGTAAACATTTATAAAAGCAGTGCATGTATTCTCAGCCCAAAAATATATATTGCAAAAGCAATTAAAAAGGGAGTAAATGAAACTCACCTACTGTATTTTGTAGTAAAAATACATAGGACGGTATTTAACAATGCAGGGTTGACTTCGAATTCACGAACCTATATCAAGTATATATATTAACACCTCTATTTGTACTCGAACAGATTTATATATATATTAGATTTATATATTATAAATGTTATCTTAGTAGATTAGGTGTTTAATTAGGAACTTAATTAAATGTATTTATTTTGTATACTTTAAAGAAGTAAATATATTAATATAGTTTTTGTTAAGTATATTTTTATATGACTAATTTTCATAGTCATATTGATAATAATATTAATAGTAGTATTGATAATTGTAACATAGTTATAATGATAATAATAATAATACTAGTAAAAAAAATAATAATAGTACTAATAATGATAGTAATAATAGTAATAATAATAATAAAAATGTAAGTTTTAATAAAGATAAAGATAATAACTTTACTAATAATGTTAAATTTTGATAAAACAAAATGATAGGTTTAATAAAAATGATAACTTTGATAATTTTAGTTATAATGATACTTTTAATTGAATAATAATGATAATAATAATAACAATAACGATAATAATAATAATAAGAGTATTAGTATTAACTACCTCCAATAAGCTTTATCTAAAAAAATAAATGCCTTGAACCGGGCTCGAACTCACGACCTCTTGGTCAAGATTAACACCTTTAACCAACTGATGCATCTCATCTTTCGGAAATTATTGACACCCTAACTATATTTAACCCGAAAATTATTGTCTTATAATCTGGCCGATGTTTACTTTGAGTCCAACAGAAAAATCAACTCGGCCCAAAATGAAATGCGTAGCCCAACAGAAAAAGGATACCCAATCCAATAACAATTAAATCAAAATTTGGCCCAACTAGAAACTCAATGAGCTTCGAGTTTCTGTTTGTTTTCAAAACCGATTAAGTGACTTAACAAATATAAATCAATTTTATTAGCTAGAGGTTCTGCATCACCATAACTATCTCGTTTCCTCCTTCATCCTTTTCACCATCAACAAATCACATATAACCTCCAATAATTAAACCAAGTGAAACATGGAAATTCAATCATATAACTAAAACGATAAGAGATGGAACAAAGTGTTGCCCACCCCTGCTTCTTTACTAGTCGACAACATGATACCCACTAGGACCCTACAAGTTTGACAAATAAGTGAATCTTCCTTGATCACTTTTGCAAGTCAACAAAACCCAACAATAATTGGTTTTGCTTCTTTCTTCTTTTATTTTGTACGTTCAACAATTGTATTTTTTTTTCTTCTTTGTTTCTCTTCGTCAATCAAGCAGAAAGGAATTAGCAGCCGTAGTCTAACAGTAATTCAGTAAAGCAGGTCATGGTGGTTGTCTGAGTAGTGGTGTTGGTTAGGTTCGAATGGGTTTGTGATGATGAAAGTTCCACGATGAAGGTGGAGGTCCGGCGAGGTGATTGACTTGATAAGGGTGGTGGCAGCAACACAGGAAATAAAAGATTACAGCAGTAGTAGTTAAAGATGGATTCAAGGGTGTTGGTGACTTACGGTGTTACAAGGTGGTGATGGTTTGCCATAGTTTGTAACATGAAGATAGAAGGGTAATAGAAGTAGATAGTAGCTCATGTCACTCGTACCTTGTAGTAGTTGAACCAAACCACACAGAAAACGAAACAAGTATTAGTAGTAAAAACATTTGTGGTTTTGTGGTTGTATTTTAATTGGTGTTATATGATAGTTGTTGAAAGGTGACATAAAACAGGAAGGTGCACAATGGCTGATGGATTGGTGGACGTGGGTGTGGTGGTAGCTGTAGGGTTTGTGATACGGTTGATGGTGGTGATCTGCAGGGGCTGCTCAAATAGAAATAGTAACGACAAGTGAAACAATGATAAGGGTGGTGGTTTGGTTGCGAGGGAGAAGAAGAAAGGAACAAGAATGGTGAAGTGGGTTTCGGGGTTGTCGTGGTTCTAATGATGGGGTTGTGGGTTTAAGTGATACAAGAAAGAAAGTAACAAGGTTATGTTGTGATCGGTTTGATGAAGACGATGATTCGATCTAGTAACTAGTTTGATGATTTATTGGAGATGAAATGGTGGTGATTGATGAGTGTTAAGGTGATGATGGAATAGGTTTAGAGCACTCATGTATCACATATATATGTATATATATAGCTCTAGTGGTTTGAGAGGTTTTATAAATGTGTGTCTAAGTATCTATATATATATATATGCAAACCATATACATATACATATATATAAAATAAGGATTGTTAATAATAACCTAATAATGTTACAATAATTGAAGAGATTAAGAAACGCGTGAACATACAGTAATCTTATTAATTATATCAATCCCTTAGTCACCCTTCATTATTGATTTAATTTCTCTTTCACGGATCAAATTTCGTACTTCGTTGTTAATCAATGGCGAACAAAAGTCTATAAATCATAGAACTCAGTTTTGGATCACCGTTTAATATAAGTTCAAATTTAACTTACTTAAATAACCATCTAACGACGAACAAGTGCACTATCGTATCCTAAATAAATTCGAAACCATATATATTCAATATACCTTATGTATATAGATTTATTTTAACAATAAATTTTATTATTACATACATCATTTTCATACTTATTTCTAATAATTAAGTTGTGTATTATTTTACATATTTATTTATAATAATACCATACACAATTAATAACATTTATTATGTACATATATTTATTTATTTTTATATACATATCTACTCACAAATAGTTGTTCGTGAATCGTCGGGAATTGTCAAAGGTCAATTGAATATATGGAACAGTTCAAACTTTTTGAAACTCAACCTAACAGACTTTGCTTATCATGTCAAAGATAATGAATCGTATCGAGAGTTTGGTTCAAAATTAGTCGAAACTTCCGGGTCATTACACTAAGTTCGATGGTTGATGGAGAAAGATTTTCCGCAAGATTTTTAACATGACTTCGGGGCAAGATATTCTCTAAAGATTTCAACGGATCCAGAATTATCTGGATTCTTTGAATATAGGGTATGATCCTTGTATTTGTCCTTGGTCTCCTTCATGGGTAGCATCAATCTATTTTTCAATACTCAATTTTCTATCGAGTGTTCCTAACACTCCTTTCTTTATCCTCAAACTTTTGATCATTTAGACCATCTACCATTTTTCTGTTTCCTCTGCATTTAATGCTATGATATCTGAATCATCGGTTATTAATCTAAGGTGGTTTCAGGGAAATTGTGTTTTTAGATGATTAAATGCTGATGGTAATATGGTGGAATATGAAAGGTTCCCTGGTAACAATAAAAGAACATACATATAAGTCAAGGTGATAATAAGGTTGTTTCGAACGAAAAGTCGAAATTGATTTGCTGAAGCTGTGACAAAATTGGCTATCTCGAACAGCAGATGCAAAGTTATTTTCGGTAATAATAACGCTAAAGGAATTAGCACAGCTACGTGTTAAACGTTTACTCAGGTTCTGAGTGTTTTCAGGTGCATAATTATTTGCATCAATCTTTTCTCCCGTATAGGAAGTGCGGTTGGTTCATCCTCTCGATTGAGGTGTTTTCAAGAATCATGAAAGGTTTGAACGCAGAATGTAATCATGAAGATACAAATGATGTTTAAGACGAAATCAAGTGGCAACTTGAAAAACTGTTTAGTTTCATATGTTATAATCAATATTTTAATTCATTTTAATTGTCCAATATTGATAGTCCTCAGTTGATAGTCCACAGTTAGCAATTCAATAATTCATATATAATTTAATATATACTATTCGAATTAATTAATATGTGTCGTGACCCGTATACGTCTCAGACTCGATCACAACTCAAACTATATATATTATTGTAGAATCAACCTCAACCCTGTATAGAGAACTCGATCATTACTGCATATAGAGTGTCTATGGTGATTCCAAATAATATATATAGATGCGTCGATATGATATGTCAAAACCTTGTATACGTGTCCCGATATTTAAAGTGCGTAAAATAAATAACAGAAATTAAATAACGATAAATAAAGTGCGTAAAGTAAATAACAGAAATTAAATGACAATAAATAAAATTGCGAGAATATAAATTGAGATAAAATAAATTGCGATAATTAAATTGCGATAAATAAAATGTAATACGGAATTAACAGTTAGCTAGGAACAGTTAGCTAGGATTTTGTTAGCGTGGTTTCTTAATAAAATTTAATATTGTTAATTAGTCTGTTTCTAATCAATTTTTATTGTGTCCATTATTTCTTCATTATGCCACTTGTTGGATTTCCGATAGGTCAAAATCTAAATATGAAATTGAATTTGAATGAAAATAGTTATTCTTTGGTGAACGGATACGTATCTCGATGGTTGTAAATAGGATAGTGAATAACTGTTGAATCAGATTCGAAGAATATACAGTGTAACTTATTAATGTGAAATTTAAATATTCGGTATTACCTACCCGTTAAAATATCTTCACCATTAACAGTTTGTACAAAAGAATTTTTAATTACAATATTTTTGAAAACATATATACATATATATTTTCTTCAGATGTAATCATGAATTTAATGAGTCAATATGATATTAAACTCATTTGATTTATCATTAGAACAAGAATATATAATCTCTAACATATTAGAGATTACATAATCACCATGTCGAACGAAGATAAATGATGTAGAACGATTCGTAGAACAATAATTATATTCGAGGTACAGAATGAGATGTCGAGGCATGGATTGTTGATGGTACTGGTGTTGTTACTGATGGTTCTATTGATGCCAGTGATGTTGCTGAAGCTGGTAAGTTTTGCACCATGTTCTCCAAATTGATTACTCGAGCGCGAAGCTCGTTGACTTCTTCGATTACCCCGGGATTATTGTCGATCGGAACGAGCGGATGAATAAGGTTTAGAATCTGAGTTATGATATAGTCGTGGCGAGATATTTGCGAAATGAGGGTGAAATGGTGTTATGAACAGGTTTGCCGGTAAGTGCTTCAGGTTCTTCGCCAAAAGATGAATTCGGTTAGTGGATGGGATCGCCTTCTGCACGTCTCTATTGATTAAGTCGACTATGAATCTATCAGATGAATTGGGGATGGATGATTGGTTGATTCATTCTGGTGTCGTTGCTTCCGGAGCTTAGATGACTATCCATTCTGAATAACTATTGGAATAACTATCGGAATAGCTGTCGGAATCCGAGGGACTCGATCTAGTTGAGGGATTCATCTCGTACGATCAGATGAAGGATTTTCGATAAGAAATAGATTATAGGATGTAGATTCGTATCCTGCAATACATAATTTACATATACATATATAATACTAAAATCTCATAAGTTACGGAGGAATCTACGGAAACTGTCAGGCAAAGATAACAATAATAGATACGCTAAGATATGAATTAGCAGATATGCTAAGATATGAATTTTTGTCTCTACACTTTTCATGCAGTCAATGCAATAAGATGTGTCTAGACTAAGAATAATGAGCAGGTAATTTACTAAGGATGATAAGCAAATGATTTTTGACTAGCAATGATAAGAAAAACTTATAACATGCAGACACGGTCGAAATCCAGACTCACTAATGCCTCCTAACGACTTATCAGTTAGACACACTAATGCAGACCTGATTCGCTAAGACCTCTGCTCTGATACCAACTGTGATGACCCATCCTAATCCATCCAGACAAGGTCCATATCGATTATAAATGATTTACAACAGTTGATTACATCGCGAGGTACTTGACCTCTATATGATACATTTTACAAACATTGCATTCGTTTTTGAAAAGACAATCTTTCATTACATCGAAAGTTGACGGCATGCATACCATTTCATAATATATCTAACTATAATTGACTTAATAATAATCTTGATGAACTCAACGACTCGAATGCAACATTGTTTGAAATATGTCATGAATGACTCCAAGTAATATCTTTAAAATGAGCAAATGCACAGCGGAAGATTTCTTTCTTACCTGAGAATAAACATGCTTTAAAGTGTCAACCAAAAGGTTGGTGAGTTCATTAGTTTAATATAAATAATCATTTCATAATTTTTAATAGACCACAAGATTTCATATTTCCATTTCTCATAAGCATACGTCCCATACATAGAGACAAAAATATCATTCATATGGATTGAACACCTGGTAACCGACATTCAAAATATGCATATAAGAATATCCCCATCATTCCGGGATCCTCCATCGGACATGATATAAATTTCGAAGTACTAAAGCACCCGGTACTTTGGATGAGGCTTGTTGGGCCCGATAGATCTATCTTTAGAGTTCGCGTCAATTAGGGTGTCTGTTCCCTAATTCTTAGATTACCAGACTAAAAAGGGGCATATTCGATTTCGATCATTCAACCATATAATGTAGTTTCAATTACTTGTGTCTATTTCGTAAAACAGTTATAAAAACAGCGCATGTATTCTCAGTCCCAAAAATATATATTGCGAAAGCATTTAAAAAGGGAATAATGAAACTCACCATACTGTATTTTGTAGTAAAAATACATAGGATGACATTGAATAAGTATAAGGTTGGCCTCGGATTCACGAACCTATATCATTTGTATATATATTAATACATATAATGGAATCACATGATTTCCTTTATTAGAATGTATCAATTTTTATATTTTTAGTTATATAGGATTTATACTAAACTCCATTAAAACAAATACTTATTTTATATTTTAAATTAAAGGTTATATGTTTTTATATTGTATATATATATGTAAAATGATTAATATCTATATATTTAGTTATATTAATATATCTATACCTATATACTTAGTATGATATTTAAAATCATTAGTTTGTTATATATAAGTATATAAACTATTAATATCTTTACAGTATAAATATATTTTTGATATAAAATATTTATCTGAAATGAATATAATGATAGTATTGAAAATAATAATAATAATAATAATAATAATAATAATAATAATAATAATAATAATAATAATAATAATAATAATAATAATAATAATAATAATAATAATAATAATAATAATAATAATAATAATAATAATAATGACTTGATACTAATATTAATGTTAATGATAATAATAATAATTTATGTTATTTTCGTAATAAGAATAGTAATAATAATCATAATAATAATAATGGTTAGATGATAAAATTTATAATAATATTAATAATAAAAATACTAATGATAATAATATTTCTAGTTCTTATAAATATAAATATGATATCAAGACTAACAATAACAACATTAATAATAACCATAATAATAATGATAATAGTGATAATAAAAGTAGTAGTAAAAACTACCTCAAAGGATAAGTCCCAAAAATAAGTGCCCTTGCCCGGGCTCGAACCCAAGACCTCACTCTCACGCGCAACGCACCTTAACCATTTTGCCATACTATTTTTCTGTTAATATATAGATCGTGATTATATTTAACTCATTACTAATGTCGTTCACTAAAAGCCCAAGGAATAAATCACCAAGCCCAATACTTCAATCAAACCCGCTAATTAACTAAGCCCAACAATTCTTCAAGCTTACGGTCCTATTTCTTCTTAGAAAATATATATATATATATATATATATATATATATATATATATATATATATATATATATATATATATATATATATATATATATATATATATATATATATATATATATATATATATATATATATATATGTCCTGGTTTAGATTCGAACCCGAGACCTCTCGGTGACACACACACGTCTCAAACCATCGATCTGTTATTTCATTTCTGTCTTAATTCCTATTTAACACTTTATGACCTTTATATCTATCTGCTATCTAAAGTCATCATCTTCACTAACATCACACACCACCATGATCATTATCTATCATCATAATTCACGAAATCATCATCATTTTATTCTTTGTCAATAGAAACAGTGACATCACGATCATCTTTCATTCAAAGTTCATTTATCATCATCATAATCATAGTATCATCTCATCTCCTCGTTACCCCTAATCATCATCATACACTATCTAATTGGCCCAACAATTTAACTAAGCCCAAGTTGCATAAGAGTCCATGAACATTTACTCAAGCCCAATATTAATTTAACTATCTGTACATGGTTTGTGAATATAGCAATTGCAAACAGGAACCGACATATGGGACCTTGGGTTCATCATCTTTTTCGTATTCAACCTCGTTCATTCTCGTGTATTGTTCACCACCATCATCATTCTCGGTCCTCCTTTCATCATATCATTGATCGTAATCATCATCTACATCATTATTCTATCTATCCTAATTGTTATCATTATCTTAAAGTAATAAATCACATAAATTCCACAACATGGGGTCCGGTAAATAAAAACACGTCTACATATGTCCCTATCTTTCATATTTTTTTTTTTTATCATATTCTTATCTAATTACAAGGCTTCTTCTTAGACTTAGTATATAATATATCATCTTAATACCAACTTTCCAATGGGTACATAATAGATGAAGAGCTAACCTTAACGAATAGATAACAGAAAGCTTGTGAGCAGCAGAAACAGTGGTTAGTAGCAGCGACAGAATAGTAGCAGTTTGAGTACTTGAAGGTGAGTCATGGTATTCTTGGTGATGGTAATAGAAAAATGGTGGCGGTTTGTGTTATGAAGAAGAGGCAGCAATTAATCGACTCAACAACATGGTTCGATCATGTGGGATGTTGCCTTCATGTTTGGAAAAAAATATTCTTGAAGTGGTTCGGTTTTGGGTTTGTGTAGCGTATTGTAGGAAGACAAAAGAAAATGTGTGTAGTTAGTGTTATATGCATGAGTATATATATATACAATCAGATCAGTTAATTATGGTTCTTTGGTTGTTGAACTACAAAAGAAAGAAATAGGAAGCATCCTGGTGATAATTGATATGCATGTGGGTTGATAACATAAGTCATAGTGGGGTGTTTATGTCTGTACTATTATGCAAGATATATATATGTTTATATATAAAAAGAGGGCAACTTGTGATAATCATATGCATATATATTATTAAATATTACTATGAAAGACAAACACAAACAAAAAGATTACAATGATTTCAATATTTAATAGTGATCGAATAGTAATACTAATTCAAATTTACGGATGAATGATGAATCAAATGGTTGTCTTGGTTTGGAAAGGAATCAAATGGTACGTTAAACTAATCTTATAATTATATAATAATATAAATCAAAACATGCGAATATGTGAATTTGTATCTTCTACCGACACTTTTAACGGACTGCTATATCGTGCCCCGTTGTTCACTCAGTGGCGAATAAAAAGTCTTCAGAAAAATTCCATATTTTTATAATAATTATCTTTATTTATTTCAGTCATTATGGTATAAAATTTGATCATTAATTTATTAAATAAAAATTACATCAATTGTCTCTCTCAATTCTGGGTAAAATATAAAAAAATGGTAAAATTTAATAACTAAATCTTAAATACATTTTTAGTAAGCCTAAAATTTATAGAACTCAATTTCGGATCACCATTTATTTTAAAATCATATATGTTCGAATTTAACTCTCTTAATATCAATCAGAGCATCAACGAGTATTACAATTATTTAATATTTATTTTTAATATACATTAATTGTACATAAATATGTTTTAAATAATAATTATTATTTTTACATAATTAATTTCTAGCAGTCACATCATAAATTATATTTCAAGTTATATATATTTATTTAAATATATAAATATCTATTTACAAAGAGTTGTTCGTGAATCATTGGGAATGGTCGAAGGTCAAATGATTTCATAAGATAGTTCAAAACTTTTGAGATTCAACATTGTAGACTTTGCTTATCATGTCAATAATATTAAAACTTATCGAGAGTTTGATTTAAAAATAGTCGAAATTTTCCGGGTCACTACATAATAATATCGTCTTCTCTTACTGAAAATGAAAAATCTCAACTCATTGCTGTGCTAAAAGCTCATAAACCAGCTATTGCATGGAAGATTCATGACATTAAAGGAATAAGTCCTTCGTATTGTAGACATAAAATCCTTATGGAAGAAGGTCATAAAACGTATGTGCAACGTCAAAGAAGACTAAATCCTAATATGCAAGATGTTGTTAAAAAAGAAATTATTAAACAGCTAGATGCAGGTTTAATTTATCCAATCTCTGATAGTCCATGGGTAAGCCCAGTTCAATGAATACCTAAGAAGGGTGGCATGACTGTCATCACAAATGAGAAAAATGAACTTATTCCTACTAGGACTGTAATAGGATGGCGTGTTTGTATTGATTATAGAAAATTAAATGACACCACCAGAAAAGATCACTTTCCATTACCTTTCATTGATCAAATGTTGGAAAGATTAGCCGGAAATAGTTACTATTGTTTTCTTGACGGTTTTTCCGGATATTTTCAAATTCCAATAGCACCCGAGGACCAAGAGAAAACCACATTCACGTGCCCTTATGGTACTTTTGCTTATAAACGCATGCCATTTGGACTTTGCAACGCCCCTGCAACCTTTCAAAGGTGCATGATGGCAATTTTTCACGACATGATAGAAGAATGCATGGAAGTTTTCATGGATGACTTTTCAGTCTTCGGTTATACTTTCGAAACATGTCTAGTTAATCTTGAACGAATGCTTATTAGATGCGAACAATCAAATCTAGTTCTTAATTGGGAGAAATGCCATTTCATGGTTAAAGAAGGCATCGTTCTTGGTCATAAAATTTCAAAGGAAGGAATTGAAGTGGATAGAGCTAAAGTAGATGTAATTGCTAAACTTCCACATCCCACCAATGTTAGAGGAGTTAGGAGTTTTCTAGGGCATGCAGATTTTTACCGACGTTTCATAAAAGATTTTTCTAAAATTGCCACTCCTATGAATAAAATACTAGAAAAGGATGCTCCATTCATCTTTTTCGATGAATGCATCAAATCTTTTAATATTCTTAAAGAAAAACTCACTAATGCGCCGATAATGATAACTCCAAATTGGAATCTACCATTTGAACTTATGTGCGATGCAAGTGATTTTGCAATGGGAGCCGTTTTAGGACAAAGGATTGAAAAATGATTTCAACCTATTTATTATGCTAGTAAGACATTAAAAGGAGCAAAAATGAATTACATAACTACTGAAAAAGAACTCCTTGCTATTGTCTTTGCTTTTGACAAATTTCGTTCTTATCTCGTTCTAGCAAAAACGGTGGTCTATACCGACCATTCTGCTCTTAGATACCTATTTTCAAAACAAGATGCTAAACCACGATTAATCCGTTGGATCTTACTCTTACAAGAATTCGATATTGAAATCCGAGATAAAAAGGGAGCAGAAAATCTCGCCACTGATCATCTTTCTTGTCTTTAAAATCCCAAATTAGAAGTTCTAAATGAATCGGCCATACAAGATAACTTTCCTGATGAATATCTATTGAAGATAGATTATAGTGAAATTCCATGGTTTGCAGACTATGCAAACTACTTAGTATACGGATTCTTTGAAAAGGGATTGTCGTACCAAAAATGAAAGAAATTCTTTACTGATATAAAACACTATTTCTGGGAAGATCCACATTTGCTTAAAAGTTGTCCCGATGGAATAATACGCCGATGTGTATTCGGGGATGAAGCCAGTCAAATCTTAAACCATTGTCACACAGGACCAACAGGAGGGCATTATGGGCCTCAACTCACAGCAAGAAAAGTTTACGATGTTGGATTTTATTGGCCTACAATTTTCAAAGGTGCACACCTTCTTTGCAAATCCTGTGATGCATGTCAAAGGGCCGGAAAAATAAGTCAACGTTATGAAATGCCACAAAATGTCATTCAAGTATGTGAAGTATTTGACATTTGGGGTATTGACTTTATGGGTCCATTTCCAAAATCTCATAATAATCTCTACATTCTCGTTGCCATTGATTATGTATCTAAATGGGCGGAAGCACAAGCTCTCTCTCGACTAACGATGCACGAGTTGTAGTCAACTTTTTAAAACGTCTTTTTGCTAGGTTTGGAACACCGAAAGCTTTAATAAGTGATCGGGGTACTCATTTTTGTAATAATCAACTTGAGAAAGTTCTCAAAAGATATGGAGTAACTCATAAAATCTCAATCGCGTATCATCCACAAATAAGTGGACATGTTGAAAATACCAATCGAGCTTTAAAATGTATTCTAGAGAAAACTGTAGGATCAAATCCGAAGGAATGGTCCATGAAATTAGAGGATGCACTCTAGGCTTTTAGAACAGCCTACAAAACTCCAATTGGAACCACACCTTTTAAACTCGTTTATGGAAAAGCATGTCATCTACCAGTAGAAATTGAGCACAAAGCATTTTGGGCTTTGAAGACATGTAATCTTGATTTACATGAAGCCCGACGTCTACGGTTAAGCCAACTAAACAAATTAGAATAATTAAGACATGAAGCATACGAAAATTCGTTAATCTATAAGGAAAGAATGAAGAAATGGCATGATAAAAGAATCAGAAGTTCAAAAGAATTTAAAGAAGAAGACAGAGTTCTTCTTTTCAATTCACGATTCAAGCTATTTCCTGGAAAATTGAAATCAAGATGGTCTGGACCATTCATCGTCAAAAGAGTTTTCCCATACGGAACAATAGAATTAATAAATTCAAATGGAGTTGAATTTAAAGTTAATGGTCACAGAGTTAAACATTACATAGATAATCCAATGGAAGTTGAAGATGAAGTCAATCACAATTTCGACACCAGAGCTAACTAAGTGTGGGAAGGTTCGAATCTTTTAGGGTAATATATATTTCTGTTAGATTTAGATATTCTGTTTTCGTGTAGTTCTCGAGAATGGAATCCGAATGGTCTTTCCCTAGCAGACCCTAAAGAACTAGTCTTCTTCCCCCATTCTGAATTTTTATTTTTTTAGGTTTTACGAGATGAAGAATTCCTTTGATCTGAACCATGATCTAATGCTACACGCTATGATTACTAAACGTAATAATGACACACTTCCGAGTGAACTGGTATCATTCATAAGAAGAAAAATGGACGGAGTAAGAAAAGAACTCAAAAAAGATCATCATAAGATACATTTTGGTAAAGAAAAATCAAAATCCGCAACAAAGAGATGAGCACGACACCTTGAAAGATGCTATAAATGCGGAAAATGGTCACACGAAGGTAAATGTTCAAATAATCAAACATATTCAAATACCGAATTTGTTACTCTATGCAAAGAAGGACCGTTCATATGTTTAGAAGAAAAGATATTGAAGAATCGAGGTTATGCTTACGTAGCTATGGAAAATCAAATCACACGACTCTCCTATGAGTCGGCTAAAGCAGGTCTCTGAGAATTCTATCTCACAGGTAAGTATGTACAGTTTTTATTTTTATTTTTTTTGCTTTTAACCTTTTGATAATAAACGCTGAATCGTTCGCTATAAAGTATTAAATTTGTTATTCAATAAAATTAGGTATGCGTAACCGAAATTATTGATATCATACAAAAATTTATTACATCACTGCGAAATTTACCGTTTATTCTTAAGGTATAAATATCTTTAATCAATCAACCCAAAATATTTCAAAAATTCGTCAGGAGTAAAACTAGGTTATGAAGCCAAAATTACTTTACCGAAAAGAGGGGCATATATTTTTGATAATATTTGATTGATTAAAGTGGGATAAAAGACCAAAAAGATTTTGAATTTTAATTTTTACCATGTTTTTAAAATTAATATTAAATTAATATTGTAAACTTTTTAAAATCAATATATTTAAGTTTGTAAATATTTGAAAAATTAATATTTTTAATATAAATTTGTATGTATAAAAACAAGAATATAATATAAATTTGGTGAGAATTTTTAATTTTAATAATATGAATTTTTAATTTTATGCATTTTAAATTTAAATTTGGTGTGAATTTAAAAAGAAAAATTTACTTTATTTCACTAAGTTAAAAATATGATTTTTAAAATTCGTCGTGAGTTGAAAACTAGGTCGTTGAACCGAAATTGCTTTACCCGAGGGAGGGACGAGAACTTTTATTATCATTATTTTTAATCTTATTGAATTAAAGTAAGCCAAAAACATTAAAAACCCAAAAATCTTTACTTTTAAAACCGCGCTTAAAACGTGACAAATTTTTAAAATTTTGTAACGGGACGGACTAGGACAATGATCCGAAACACCCTCATCCTAAAAAGAAACAAAATTTTAATTTTTTATTAAATTATATGTTTTATTAGTAATGGTTAAAAAAAAATCCAGACCTCCATGCGATCGCATGGGGTTTGGCCTTCAAATCTATGCGGTCGCATGGAGACCAAAATCTGGTCAGGAACAAATAAACAGACGAGTTGTTCTGCTCCTCCCACAAACACACACATACACAACCGAAACTCTCTCCAAAACACCCCTAAAATCACCATTTTTTCACCAAATTTCGTCCTACAATCCGCTCTAATCATGAAATTGTTCAGAAGCTTTTCAAAGAAGGTAAAAATTACACCCCTAAACTCTTAAAATTCCTAGTTTTTGTGATATTTACTAATATTTTACCTAATTTGATTTTGTCAATTTCTAGTGTAATTAAAGTTAAATTGTTAGTATATTATGCATGTATAACCTAGATTGATGCTATTTAACATGATTTGAAGCCAAAAACTTCAAAATTTTTAGGAATCTAGGATTTGTGTTCTTAAGCAATTTGGGGCTTTTTGATATAAACAGGTTATGGCCGATTCTTGTCATGAATTATTGCTAAATTAAGTAGTGTAACATGTTTAGGTAGCTAAATGATCCAAACTTTGATCCTAAACATGATTTTTGAGAATTAAAGTGGACTTTTTAGGTATAAAATTCATGAACTTGATTAAATTGATGTAAATGCCATTTGAAACTTGTTTAATTGCTAGTAATGGTTGTTTTAACATGTTATTTGAGTTAAATGTTTATGAACTTTGTAAACATTTTCATATATGCTTATTTGAAAAAGTGTAGAGTTGTAAAAATTGTGAAAATGTGTATAAGTTTAATTTTGATTGAACATGTTATTGTAATTGTTTCAAGTTGTTATTTTATTAACACTAATGCATATTTGGATGCATAAATTTTGTGTTTAATATGTTTTGTAGAGAAATACCGATACTGATGGTGCTTCATCATCATCTAGGCAACCTGCTCCAGAACCTGAACCAGAAATGCAATATGAGCCACAATATTAACCACAATATGAACCGGAGTAACAACAGGAACAACAACAACCTGATCAACACGTACCTTATTATGATCCGCAACAAGAATATGTTAATGCCTACGTAGTATTTCCGATGCATCCAATAGTACAACACCCAACGATTCATGAAGAACAGTTGCATCCTAATCTGAGATTTAATCGAAGCTGGAAAGATTACCCAACATATCAAAGTAACAAATTCAAACTGGTACCGAAAAATGTAGAAGTGCCAAGGGTAATCGATTGGGATCCTTTGGAAAGGGTCCAACTAGCTAACCGTGTTAGACTGCTACTGATCCAAAGGTATGGCAGCTCTTCTTTTCCAGATTGGGAACGTTTATTAACCATTTGTAGGCCTGTATATAAGGAATGGTGTGTTGAGCTTATGAGTACTATAGTGTTAAATGCGGATGTAGATAGGTTAGATGATAGAAGTTTTCTTAGATTTATACTTGGCCGTAGGATGTACAGGATGTCCATGCTGGACATGGCCAGGGCTTTACAGATATAGACGCCCGCTGAATTACTATTACCCGATTGTACAAACTTAATTTATCATGGTGAAAGGGTAGATAGGAATTTTGATGCTAACGCCGTCTGGAGGCGTATGTCAGATTATAATGTTTTTGGGCGGGCAGGAACACACTCCTACTTACATATTAACAGAGCCGAGCTTCGTATAATTCATAGATTTCTGGCTAACTCGATTACACAGAGAGGTCACAACAAGGAGAAAATGACCTTACATGATTTATTTTACCTTAAGTGTATTCGAGACCCAAGAGGCTTTGTTAATATCCCTTACTGTGTTAGTTTTTATTTGTCTAAGATGGTGGAAGGAATACAGGAAGGGGGAGTAATAGGAGGAGGTATTTTTGTTACTCTCATTGCAGAGTATTTGGGTGTAGATAGGGATCAAGGGGGTCCACTTTTGGTATGTATGGAACAGGTTGAGCCTTTAGGATTGAGGGTCTATCAGGGTGCTAAGGTATTAAAGAGCAGACGCAACCAGGCAGTACCCTATGATGGTAATCATCCACAGGTAGAGAGAGGTTCAGATGAGGAAATGGAGGAAGCAGATGACATTAGGGATGTCATTAAGGAGGCTATGACTGACGTCTACCAGTGTATAGATGAGGTAGAAATGACAAATGAGGATAGATTTAGTCGGTTAGAGCAGTGGCAAGCCCGGAATGAGTACGAGCATTCTAGGCAATGACAGCATGATAGATGGGACTATCATCAGCGTCAGATCATGAGTCGGCTATCGCCTCAGGATCACTACGTACCGACCCGACCCGCTTACTATCCTCCACACCAGCCCGAGATGAGACCACCATTTACTCTCTACGAACCTAACCAGGCCTACCAGTACACCTATCACCAACCATGGAACCTGACCGACAACATGAACTGGAACCCCTATCCAGATTGATATAGTTCCCGTTGGTGATTTCTATGATTTTTATCTTTTTATTATTTCTATTTATTTATGTTTAAACCTATGATATTGTGATACTTTTATTGTAATGTTTAATATTTTTATTATATTGTACTAATATTTCATATTTGATTTGAAAGTGGGATGTTAAGCCTCATTTTAAATTACCATGCATGTTATTATTTGTATCTATGTATATTGTCAATTGTACACAACAGGGTAAAACAGCGCATTTTCAAAGACTGGCATTAAGTTCAGCAAAAGCTACTAATTTTGAGGATAAAACCAAAAACAAATGTGATGTAACAACAAGACGGAATGAACAAATGATGTGCACCATTTATCATTCAGCAAACAAACGCCAATCTGTTTGGAAACTTTGGTAAAATTTAATCATTTTTCTACGCTAATCACCCTCAATAATTTAAATTGTTACTGATTTCTTGCAAATGAGGGCATTGCAAGATCTTAAGTGTGGAAAGGGATTAAATTCTTTCGAATTTTTAAAATTTTAACTTATACACTTGGTTACCATTAAAAATACTAGTAACGCAGTAGTTGTATTAGAATCTAGTGCTCTCTGATAATAAAGAACAGCCCTAGTCTTATATACTTACTACCCAATTCTAGTAAAATTTTTCAAAATTTTCAAATAAATGAATACAAAATCATGTTTATACATATTTATGAATGATAAAACTAGGTGTTAACACCGAAATTATTGTTACCTCGGAAAGGACATAAATTGAGAAACAATCCAATATGTTAGAATTCATTTAAAATGGAATAGAGGACAATAAAAAGGCAAAGAAAGGAAAATAAAAGCCAAGTGTGGGAAAAATTTACCAAGTTATTTTGAACATATATCACATATTTTTGTACAAATAATTGAATATACTTTTGTTTTGGACAAAATTAACCGTTTTACCCGGTAAATTGTAATATATTTGGAAGAAAGATGGATCTACACGATGAATAAATTTCATCATTAAAAGGAAGTAAAGTCTTCCGAAAAAGACACGCGCTTCTTGATTTAGGTCGGGAAGTTGTCGTCCAGACCAGTTGTAGAGTCTACGAAAAACCTTGAAAAGTTTTCTCAAAAATCAGCTGGAAATTCACGGACCTCAGCATCAAACAGGGTCGCCAAATGGTCAGACTTATACTAACCATGAGAGGATCTGTCTCGTAAAATGAGGAGGGCGCCGTGCAAATTAGCTTGATAAGACTAATGAATCAGATCCCCAGAAAGGATAATATCCTTAAAAAATAAAAATCAGCTTTTAAGCCTGATATTACTCAATCCTTGAGATTGACTTTAAAGATTGAGAATTACAAACTCATGGAATTCGATGATATCTAAACTCGAGCTTGAACGAGAAAATATTTTGATCAAATTACAAACCGATTTGTTTTCTGAAAACCCATTTTCAATGCGTTCATTACCATTGAACGTGAAATGTCCCGTTCATATTGATTATAAACGTTTCATATTAATTGATTTCGTCGCGAGGTTTTGACCTCTATATGAGACGTTTTTCAAATACTGCATTCATTTTTAAAACAAGCATAACCTTTATTTTATCGATAAATGTTTAAAAAGCATTACGTAGATTATCAAATAATGATAATCTAAAATATACTGTTTACACACGACCATTACATAATGGTTTACAATAAGAATATATTACATCAAAAATAAGTTTCTTGAATGCAGTTTTTACACAATATCATACAAGCATGGACTCCAAATCTTGTCCTTATTTTAGTATGCAACATCGGAAGCTCTTAATAGTCACCTGAGAATAAACATGCTTAAAACGTCAACAAAAATGTTGGTGAGTTATAGGTTTAACCTATATATTTATCAAATCGTAATAATAGACCACAAGATTTCATATTTCAATATACATCCCATACATAGAGATAAAAATCATTCATATGGTGGACACCTGGTAACCGACATTAACAAGATGCATATAGAATATCCCCATCATTCCGGGACACCCATCGGACATGATAATTTCGAAGTACTAAAGCATTCCAAATTCCAGAATGGGGCTTGTTGGGCCCGATAGATCTATCTTTAGGATTCGCGTCAATTTGGGGGTCTGTTCCCAAATTCTTAGGCTACCAAGCTAAAAAGGGGCATATTCGGCTTCGATCATTCACCCATATAATGTAGTTTCATTTACTTGTGTCTATTTTGTAAAACATTTATAAAGTTGCATGTATTCTCATCTCAAAATATTAGATTTTAAAAGTGGGACTATAACTCAATTTCACAGATTTTTACTTCGTCGGGAAGTAAGACTTGGCCACTGATCGATTCATGAACCTATACAAATATGTACATATATATCAAAGTATGATCAAAATATATTTACAACATTTTTTATTACGTTTTAATGATTTGAGTTTGTTAAGTCAGCAGATAGTAACCTACAGCTAGTTGTCCACAGTTAGATGTACATAAATAAATAAATATAAATTATCTTGGATCATTCCACGACCCAGTGTATACAAGCCTCAGGCTAGATCACAACTCAAACTATATATATTATTTTAGAATCAACCTCAACCCTGTATAGCTAACTCCAACATTACTGCATATAGAGTGTCTATGGTTGTTCCAAAATATATTATATAGATGGGTGGATATGATATGTCAAAACATTGTATACGTGTCTATGGTATCCCAAGATTATATAATATATATTAGAATACATGAATAATACAATATAAGTTTGTTAAGTTATGATTTGTATAGAATTGTTACAATATTTCCCGTAGCTACAACAATAAAAAAAAAATCCAATCTTGTTTTACCCATAACTTCTTCGTTTTAAATCCGTTTTTAGTGAATCAAATTGCTATGGTTTCATATTGAACTCTATTTTATGAATCTAAACAGAAAAAGTATAGGTTTATTGTCAGAAACATAAGTTACAAGTCATTTTTGTAAAGGTAGTCATTTCAGTAAAAAAAACGACGTCTAGATGACCATTTTGGAAAACATAGTTCCACTTTGAGTTTAACCATGATTTTTGGATATAGTTTCATGTTCATAAGAAAAATCATTTTCCCAGAAGAACAACTTTTAAAATCAAAGTTTATCATAGTTTTTAATTAACTAACCCAAAACAGCCCGCGGTGTTACTACGACGGCGTATATCCGGTTTTACGGTATTTTTCGTGTTTTCCGATTTCAAATCATTAAGTTAGCATATCATATAGATATATAACATGTGTTTAGTTGATTTTAAAATTCAAGTTAGAAGGATTAACTTTTGTTTGCGAACAAGTTTAGAATTAACTAAACTATGTTCTAGTGATTACGAGTTTAAACCTTCGAATAAGATAGTTTTATATATATGAATCGAATGATATTATGAAAATCATTACTAACTCAAGTTTAGTAGGTAAACCTACTGGAAGTGACAAGAAATGATCTAGCTTCAAAGGATCTTGGATGGCTTGAAAGTTCTTGAAGTAGGATCATGACACAAAAACAAGTTCAAGTAAGATTTTTACTCGAATTAAGATAGTTTTTAGTTATAGAAATTGAATCAAAGTTTGAATATGATTATTACCTTAAATAAGAAAGATAATCTACTGTAAATAACAAAGGTTTCTTGATCTTAGATGATTACTTGGAATGGATTCGAAAGCTTGGATGTAAACTAGTAAACTTGGAAGGATTTTCGAAGTGTTCTTGAAGTGTTCTTCCTAAGATATTTATAACTTGATTCTTGAAGTAATTTTTGATGAAGATGATGATTAGCTACTGGAAAAATTCGTTCATAAGTGTGTGTGTGTGTGTGTTGAGAGAGAATTAGAAAGAGAATTGGAAGTGAAATGGAGTGAATGATGAGTGGTAAGTGGTGAGTGGTGAGTGGGGTTAAAAGGAGTTCTAGTTAGTTGACTAGTTCATGGTAGAAGTTAAAATTGATTAGTCATACATGACATAATCAAAAGTGGAATCTGATGCTAGTTCCTATTGGTATATACCCACAGTAAGTACGTCTAGAAGCTGTGTATAATACGGGTATGAATACGACTAGAATTCTTGATGGAAAAAGAATAGGAATGTAACTGTACCCATTTTCATTAAGTATTAGTGTTTTGATATATGTCTTGAAGTCTTCCAAAAGTATATTAATACATCTAAATACACTACATGTATATACATTTTAACTGAGTCGTTAAGTCATCGTTAGTCGTTACATGTAAGTGTTGTTTTGAAACCTTTAAGTTAACGATCTTATTTAATGTTGTTAACCCATTGTTTATTATATATAATGAGATGTTAAATTATTATATTATCATGATATTATGATATATTAATATATCTTAATATGATATATATACATTTAAATGTCATTACAACGATAATCGTTATATATATATGTCTCGTTTCGAAATCCTTAAGTTAGTAGTCTTGTTTTTACATATGTAGTTCATTGTTAACATACTTAATGATATATATAATTATCATTTTATCGTGTTAAATATAATGTAACAATATCTTAATATGATACATATGTATTTAGTAAGACGTTGTAATAACGATAATCGTTATTTATATCGTTTCGAGTTTCTTAACTTAGTAGTCTCATTTTTACTTATATAACTCATTGTTAATATACTTATGGAGATACTAACTTATCATAATCTCATGTTAACTATATGTATATCCATATATATATCGTCATGTTGTTTTTACAAGTTTTAACGTTCATGAATCGCCGGTCAACTTGGGTGGTCAATTGTCTACATGAAACTCATTTCAAATAATCAATTCTTAATAAGTTTGATAGCTTAACATGTTAGAAACACTTAATCATGTAAAAATCAATTTCATTTAATATATATAAACATGGAAAAGTTCAGGTCACTACAGTACCTACCCGTTAAATAAATTTCGTCCCGAAATTTTAAGCAGTTGGAGGTGTTGTCGTATCTTCTGGAAATAAGTGCGGGTATTTCTTCTTCATCTGATCTTCTCGTTCCCAGGTGAACTCGGGTCCTCTACGAGCATTCCATCGAACCTTAATAATTGGTATCTTGTTTTGCTTAAGTCTTTTAACCTCACGATCCATTATTTCGACGGGTTCTTCGATGAATTGAAGTTTTTTGTTGATTTGAATTTCGTCTAACGGAATAGTGAGATCTCCTTTAGCAAAACATTTCTTCAAATTTGAGACGTGGAAAGTGTTATGTACAGCCGCGAGTTGTTGAGGTAACTCAAATCGGTAAGCTACTGGTCCGACACGATCAATAATCTTGAATGGTCCAATATACCTTGGATTTAATTTCTCTAGTTTACCAAATCGAACAACGCCTTTCCAAGGTGCAACTTTAAGCGTGACCATCTCTCCAATTTCAAATTCTATATCTTTTCTTTTAATGTCAGCGTAACTCTTTTGTCGACTTTGGGCAGTTTTCAACCGTTGTTGAATTTGGATGATCTTCTCGGTAGTTTCTTGTATTATCTCCGGACCCGTAATCTGTCTATCCCCCACTTCACTCCAACAAATTGGAGACCTTTTACACTTTCTACCATAAAGTTCTTCAAACGGCGCCATCTCAATGCTTGAATGGTAGCTGTTGTTTTAGGAAAATTTTGCTAACGGAAGGTGTCGATCCCAACTATTTCCGAAATCAATAACACAGGCTCGTAGCATGTCTTCAAGCATTTGTATCGTCCTTTCACTCTGCCCATCAGTTTGTGGATGATAGGTAGTACTCATGTCTAGACGAGTTCCTAATGCTTGCTGTAATGTCTGCCAGAATCTTGAAATAAATCTGCCATCCCTACCAGAGATAATAGAGATTGGTATTCCATGTCTGGAGACGACTTCCTTCAAATACAGTCGTGCTAACTTCTCCATCTTGTCCTCTTCTCTTATTGGCAGGAAGTGTGCTGATTTGGTGAGACGATCAACTATTACCCAAATAGTATCAAAACCACTTGCAGTCCTTGGCAATTTAGTGATGAAATCCATGGTAATGTTTTCCCATTTCCATTCCGGGATTTCGGGTTGTTGAAGTAGACCTGATTGTTTCTGATGCTCTACTTTGACCTTAGAACACGTCAAACATTCTCCTACGTATTTAGCAACATCAGCTTTCATACCTAGCCACCAAAAATGTTTCTTGAGATCCTTGTACATCTTCCCCATTCCAGGATGTATTGAGTATCTAGTTTTATGAGCTTCTCTAAGTACCATTTCTCTCATATCTCCAAATTTTGGTACCCAAATTCTTTCAGCCCTATACCGGGTTCCGTCTTCCCGAATATTAAGATGCTTCTCTGATCCTTTGGGTATTTCATCCCTTAAGTTTTCCTCTTTTAAAAATCCTTGTTGCGCCTCCTTTATTTGAGTAGTAAGGTTAGTGTGAATCATTATATTCATAGATTTTACTCGAATAGGTTCTCTGTCCTTTCTGCTCAAGGCGTCGGCTATCACATTTGCCTTTCCCGGGTGATAACGAATCTCAAAGTCGTAATCATTCAATAATTCAATCCACCTACGCTGCCTCATATTCAGTTGTTTCTGATTAAATATGTGTTGAAGACTTTTGTGGTCGGTATATATAATACTTTTGACCCCATATAAGTAGTGCCTCCAAGTCTTTAATGCAAAAACAACCGCGCCTAATTTCAAATCATGCGTCGTATAATTCTGCTCGTGAATCTTCAATTGTCTAGACGCATAAGCAATTACCTTAGTTCGTTGCATTAATACACAACCGAGACCTTGCTTTGAGGCGTCACAATATATCACAAAATCATCATTCCCTTCAGGAAATGACAATATAGGTGCCGTAGTTAACTTTTTCTTCAACAATTTAAATGCTTTCTCTTGTTCATCCTTCCATTCAAATTTCTTCCCTTTATGCGTTAATGCAGTCAAGGGTTTTGCTATTTTGGAAAAATCTTGGATGAATCTCCTGTAATAACCAGCCAGCCCTAAAAATTGGCGTATGTGCTTCAGAGTTTTTGGGGTTTCCCACTTTTCAACGGTTTCAATCTTTGCTGGATCCACTTGAATACCTTCTTTGTTTACTATGTGATCGAGGAATTGAACTTCTTCCAACTAAAATGCACACTTTGAAAACTTAGCGTACAGTTTTTCCTTTCTTAACAACTCTAGCACTTTTCTCAAATGTTCTTCATGCTCTTGGTCATTCTTTGAGTAAATAAGTATGTCATCAATGAAAACAATGACAAACTTGTCAAGGTATGGTCCACACACTCGGTTCATGAGGTCCATGAACACAGCTGGTGCGTTAGTCAACCCAAACGGCATAACCATAAACTCATAATGACCGTAACGCGTCCTAAAAGCAGTCTTTGGAATATCATCCTCTTTCACCCGCATTTGATGATACCCAGAACGTAAATCAATCTTCGAATAAACCGACGAGCCTTGTATTTGATCAAATAAGTTGTCGATTATCGGTAGTGGGTAGCGGTTCTTGATGGTAAGTTTGTTCAACTCTCGGTAGTCGATACATAACCTAAATGTAATATCCTTCTTCTTGACAAACAAAACAGGAGCTCCCCATGGTGATGTGCTTGGTCGAATGAAACCACGCTCTAAAAGTTCCTGTAACTGACTTTGTAATTCTTTCATTTCGCTGGGTGTGAGTCTGAAAGGACCCGTTCATATACATTATAAATGATTCACAATATTTGATTACATTGCGAGGTATTAGACCTCTATATGATACATTTTACAAACATTGCATTCGTTTTTAAAAGACAATCTTTCTTTACATCAAAAATTGACAGGCATGCATACCATTTCATAATATCCACTATCCAACTATAAATTTATTTAATAATAATCTTTGATGAACTCAATGACTCGAATGCAACGTTCTTCGAAATATGCTATGAAAGAGTCCAAGTAATATCTTTAAAATGAGCAAATGCACAGCGGAAGATTTCTTTAACACCTGAGAATAAACATGCTTTAAAGTGTCAACCAAAAGGTTGGTGAGTTCATTAGTTTATCATAATCATTTATTTCCATCATTTTAATAGACCACAAGAATTTCATTTCCAGTTCTCATAAATATACGTCCCATGCATAGAGACAAAAATAATCATTCATATGGTGAACACCTGGTAACCGACATTAACTAGATACATATAAGAATATCCCCTATCATTCTGGGATCCTCCTTCAGACATGATATAAATTTCGAAGTACTAAAGCATCCGGTACTTTGGATGGGGTTTGTTAGGCCCAATAGATCTATCTTTAGGATTCGCGTCAATTAGGGTGTCTGTTCCCTAATTCTTAGATTACCAGACTTTAATAAAAAGGGGCATATTCGATTTCGATAATTCAACCATAGAATGTAGTTTCAATTACTTGCGTCTATTTCGTCAAACATTTATAAAAGCGCATGTATTCTCAGTCCCAAAAATATAAAGGGTAAAAAGGCAAATGAAACTCACCATACTGTATTTCGTAGTAAAAATACATATAACGTCATTGAACAAGTGCAAGGTTGGCCTCGGATTCACGAACCTAAATTAATTATATATATTTATGTGTTGGTCAATATTTGTCTAACAAATTAGGTCAAGTCATAGTGTACCACAATCCTAATGCTCGAGACTAATATGCAAAAGTCAACAAAAGTAAATTTGACTCAAAATAATTTCCAAAAATCTATACATGATTAATATATAGTTTAAATATCGTCGTTTTATATTTTTAAATATTTTTAAAAGATTTATTAGAGTAAATAATATAATTTATTTATTAATAAATAAAATTTTATATTAAATTTATATAATAAAATATACTTTTATAAATATTAAGTAATAAAATTTATAGGGTTCATTTAATATCATAAAGATAATATGATAGGTATTATTAAAGTAAGTTATTACACGTAGTAAAATATGTTTGTATCACATATTTATTTGATAAAATAATATCTATAATGATAGTAAGTAAAAGTTGTATTATTTTGTAATAATAATTATTATTATAAAAATATCAATATTTATAATTACTAAGATGACATTATGATAAAACGATGATTCTAATTATGATAACTTTAATATTTACGATAATTTTAATATTATCTTTAAAATAATAATTCTATTTAAAATAATAATAATAATGATATTTTATAGTAACAATGACATTTCTATTAAAATGGTAGTTTTAATACTAACGCTACTTTTAATAATAATAGTAATGATAAAAATAATAAGAACGCTAATTTTATCTAAATCAATATCTTATAATATTTTAATTTCATCATGATACTCTTACCCATTATTTCCTAATCGTTTCGTTTAATAGCTTTTAATCGTCTTTTATATCGTGTTCATAATAATGATAATAATAGTAATCAAAATAATTAGGTGTTACAAATATTTGTTTTAATTACACTAATATTAATAATGATAGTTACTATAACATTATTAACGATAATACTAATAATTATCTTAATGATAATATAGTAATAATAATAATAACAATAACAATAACAATAACCATTTTTAAATAATGATATATATATATATATATATATATATATAATATATTAATAACGATAATAATAATAATACCAATATTAATAATAATAATAATTGGATAATAATAATAATACTAATTATAACTTTAACGATAATAACGATAGTAATAAAAAAATTAACAATTTTTAATGATAAATCCCTTTTATTGTTAAAGATAATAATAATGATAATAATAAGATAAAACTAGAACGACGATAAAAACGACGATAATAATAATCATTTTTAATAAAAATATCGAAAATTCAATTGATTATAACTTCTAATCCGTTCATCGAAACCATTCGATATCTAAAGGAAAAGTTCTTAATTTTTCGCTAGCTTTCTAAGGAAATGCATATCTTATACCTTATCTCAACCGCAAGTGTAACTAATTTAAGATTCAACCTAACCTGTCTAAGGGCAAAATCAAAAGTACAAGCATGCATAATCCTAAATACTCGAGCACTAGTCAGGGATACACTATTAGTATATAAAAGTTAAATTATGAGTACTCACGTATCAATATTGAGATTCAATATTGCAGGAAAGGTACGTGGATGCAACGGAAATGATAAACACTATATTGACCTCACGAGCATACCCATGAACCATACTCAATCACCTCCATAGCTATAACCCATAATTTACTTAATCCTATCCCATTCGAAAAACAATTTCGAAATCACTCGGACAACAATCTATCGTAATATTTTATGTATACTAACAATATCTTGAAATAATACGGAGTAAATATATATATGTAAATCGATTGAGAGAGTTTAGAGAAAAATATTTTCAAGTTTCTATGAAATAATGAAACCTATTGAATTCTATTTATAATAGATTTTTGAATTATTAAAGTGAATTATTAAAGCATGAATTATTAAAGTATGAATTATTAAAGTATGAATTATTAAAGTGAATTATTAAAGTATGAATTATTAAAGTGAATTATTAAAGTTAAAGTAAAGTAAAAATAAAGTAAAGGTAAAGTTTAAGTATAGTAAAAGTATAAAACTATGTACGTATAATACGCGTATAAATATATATAATATTAATTTAAATCGTTATATATATTTAATAAAATAAAATATAAATATCTTTATCTTTATCATACTAGTTAAGTAATGAGTTATCAAAAGTGGTTCTAGATATTTATAAAAGTTATATACGTTTTAATAATAAAGTTCTTTTTAAACTGAAAACGTTTTTGTACGTTTGAAACTAAATAGATCAATCGAGTCTTTATGAGATTCAATCTTCCACTATCCTTTGTCTAGTTCTCAATGATTGACAATTTGTTCTTATTTATAAATCACTTTACCATTTTTCGAATATTGTTAAAATAGAAAGATTTCTCAAATCAACGTGGGCCTTTCAACAGAGACTTGTAATCATATTCAATATATCTGATAATTCAATCATTTGATCTTATCTTCTAATTCCATTGATAAACATTTTGAAACAGATACAATCATATAAAGTATTTAATCTAATATTTTGTTTACGTTTCAAGTTATAATATATATACACATATACATATATAATCATATTCGTTTAATCGTTCGTGAATCGTTGGAACTTGGTCGAGGTTGAATGAATGTATGAACATAGTTTAAAATTCTTGAAATTTAACTTAACAAATATTGCTTATCGTGTCGGAAACATATAAAGATTAAAGTTTAAATTTGGTTGGAAATTTCCGGGTTGTCACAGTACCTATCCGTTAAAGAAATTTCGTCCCGAAATTTGAGTGGAAAGGTCGTGAATGATAATAAGTATGTTTTCATGATGCATACGGGCTGAAAATTAGAGTTTTATAATCAGCGAATAATTTGGATAAACAATCCATTTATATGAAGAGTACGGATGAAGCTAACATAGAAGAGTGAAATGAGTAAGTGTAGATTCATCTTATCATTTGACGTAGATATGATTGATTCCCAGATTTCAAGGAATTTGAAGAAAATCTTCTTAATAAGATTTGACTCTCCGATAATCAAGGGAATTAGGATCCGCTTTAAATGCGATCGTCCATTTTAATTGTTCTGTCGGAGATTTTCTTATAAATTCACCTCCTTCGTTTCCTTATAACTCACACCTTCTGTTGATGCATTTTATGCAAGTCCCTAGATATCTACCCACATCCATGACAGGTACAACAGTTTACAGGCCACCATGATTGCTCGTTATTATACTATCCGTGTTTGTATGTGGTTACAGGAACTGCAGGAACGAGATTTAGATGTTTGACTATGTTAGACTTAGTCAGACGTACGAGTGAAGCCTCACTAGTACGGCTGACAGGCTCATACGCACGGTTGATGCTGAGCTAAGTCACAATTACAACCTAAATGAGAAGACACGAGTGAGTGATCACCCGTACGGCTGATGAAGCCAACTCGTACGTGTGATGAATGAATCGTATGGGTGAGTCAACAGCAGGGGTATATAAAGTCTTATGTTCTTCATTTTAGGTTAAGCCTCTCATTTGTTACACACACTCAGATCTAGTGAGCTCCTCCGATTCTCTCTCAGTCCAAATCACCCAGGTGGTGAATAATAGCTCTAGGTGTTGATCTAATCACACTTGATTTAGTTGTGGTTTGACTAAATTAATCAAAAAAAACTTAACCTATTCACTAGAGGGTTTGATTCACTTATTCTGCCATTGTGTGAGTTAAATCTGTTGATTTCTAAGTTCCTAGTCATGTTTCATCACCTTCTATTCTTTCCCCCCAACTCGTATTTTAAAGTATTCATCAATATGCTCCATCCAGTTCTGATTCTCGATATACTTCTAACTTTCATATCGGTCATTCTTCTTTTTCATCTACCGCTGAAAGAATCTATTTACTTCTACTATACTCTTGGGTTTATAGTGTTTCTAGTTCTCCCGTGTCTTTATATTGTTATATGCATCGATATATATGGTTTATAATTTCTGGTTTATCATTGGGCTTTATATGTTCCCTTATATTTTAAAGTCTCTGCTTCTGTCTTCTATAATCATTATCATTCACAGTTAATGCTCTCTTTTATTTGCTGCAATTTATACCCCAATTTCAATTTTGGAGTTTTTTCCTTTCGTTTCTTCTTCTTGCGATTAAGCACCGCTTGTAATGGTCCAGAATTCACAGATATGAATTTCGGAATGAACATTGTTAATGTTCTAAGAAGGAAATTGTGATGGCACGATCTTGACTTGTCAAATTACTAGAATACCTTGGAAAAGGCCGAATCATCAAGAAATATTTTCTTGATATTTTAGAGGTTAAATAGAATACAAGAGTCGTATAACATGGCACATGATGATGTTATGATCTGTGAATCATCACGTTCCATTTAGAAACTCAGCATGACTTACTGTAATATAATCACGTTGATCAAGTGTCATTATATTATACTAATTCATGTTTCAGTTCCCAACACTACTTCAAAATATTCCTATTTTAAACTTGAATGTTCCAAAATTTAGAAACTAAAATAGTTTCTTTTATGATGTAATACAGATAGCGCGAAGAGGTAAATGATTTCAAATAAGAAAAATTAAGAAAATATCTTCAGAAATATGGAGGATATTTATAATGAAAGATATGATGATATTTTAGAATATCTAAGATCAGAGGATGATGAAGAATATTATTCACAAGGGTTTAGAGTCAGGAGTAAGGTATTTGATAATAATTTCAGTAGACACTGAATCATTTGGATTCTTTGAAGGCAGGTTTAGTCTTTGTGATTTATCCATAGCCTCCTTCATGGTTTGCTTAATCCGTTTTCCAGTTCCAAACCTTCTCTTTTTCTAAGCTTTTCCAACACACTATCCTTTATTATCAAACTTTTGACTGTTAAGGTCGTTTACAGTTTTTGCTGCTTCATCAGCATTTTCCAAACTTCGAAGAACAAGTTCGCAGTTTAGGGTGTTTTTCAAAAACTTCACATTCAAAGTATATAAGTCTAGGAGATAGACGTTATATATACACCTATAACCGTTGGCAGAGACATGCTGCAAGATTTCAAAATACTAGTTGCTGATTCCCAGTAATTGGCATGACAATTCTTGTTACAAGATGCGGATGAGTAAATGATGGGGTTTCGATAAATATAATGACTTTTCGAAAAGTCAAAGATCAGTGAAGTTGTTGGTAAGTTTATTTTTAATGTGGTGAGACATAAAAGGTTCTCCGGTAACGATGACGAAAGCGCAACGTCTATATTTAACTTGCTAAAGCTGTGACAAAACTGACTAATTTGAAAAGGAATCGCAAAGTTATTTTTGCTAATAAATGCCAAAAGGGTCTGACACGGATACGTGTTAAATTATGACTCTGGTTTCGAGAGCTTTTCAGATGCAAGACTGTGGTTAATATGTGGTTGGATCATCATCTCGATTGTTCATTATTTGAAGTGTCTTCATGAATTTCGAAGGGTTTTGAACACAGATTGTAATCGTTAATATACATATGATGTTCTAACACAGTTTTGAAGTCAAAGTATAGCTTGTGAAAGATGTAAGGATCTAAGAGTGATGATTTCGGTCATATCTCGAGTTGAATTCTGAGATTTCAAAATCAGAATATGTAATTAAATTTTGAATGAGTATGGTTGTTTTGATTTCTATAAAAGAATATATATTGTTTGAGAAAATAGTGAGTATATTTGATGATTGCTGAATCAGATTCGAATAATGTAACATATTAATTGTGAATTTATATATCTCTCGGGTATTACCTACCCGTTAAAAAAATATTTCACAATTAATATTTTGTACAAAAGAATTTTTATTACAGTCTTTTTGAAAATATATATATATATATATATATATATATATATATATATATATATATATATATATATGTATATGTATATATATATATATGTATATGTATATTTTCTTCAGATGTAACATCGATTTAATGAGTTAATATTAAATTAAACTCATTTAATTTATGGTTGAAACTAGAATTGAATAATCTCTTAAAGGCTTTAGAGATTACATAAGTATTACTTCAATAATATTGAAATTATGAATCAATACTTCGTTATTTGTTGGGGCATGATATTGGTTTTCATTAAATTCTTGTGAACTTCGCAAAGTACGAATGATGTTATCTGAAAAGTTTCGAGTACATTGATGACGAAAGTGTAAAATCAACATATATTTGAATAATACACTTGATTTATTATGAATTGGAATTTATTGAATTGAGACAGAGGTTGTAGTTAATGATAGTTAAGTTGGGACGAAGGACGTGCATTATTGCATATTAGTAATATGAATTAACCGAGTAGTTAAGATTCACACATAATAGCTTAGTACGGAAAGATTTATTATGATTTAAAGATTTATATATAAGATATACATATAAATCCTTTAGTGGAAATGAGTTAATTCTTCATAACTCGTTGATACAATATACTCGTTGTTGATTCATAATGATGTCCGCGGTGATTCTTGAACTGACGGAGCTTGTAAGGTTATAGGTGCTGCTAATGCTGATGCTGATGCTGACAACACTGACGATGCTGGTGATGCTGGCGGTACTGTTGATGCTGTTGGTAAAACAAGTCTAGTTTGTAAATCGTGCACCATTCTGGTCAGGGTTTCTTTTATCATTTCGGTCCACTCATCTAATTTATGGTTAGATCTAGAATAAGTAATCTCTAAAATTTTAGAGATTACATAATCACCGTAAAATATTTCCCCGATGAAGTCATGAATTAATACTTCATCGTTTGTTGTTGTTGGTCTTCCATGTTATTTATAGGACGTATGACCTTGATGCTCGTGGGATAGATTGTGGAGTTGAGGTTTACGATGCGATTGTGGTTGGGGGTGGTAATGGTACTGTTGACGTTGATGTTGGTGGTACTGATTATGCTGCTGGTGTTTGTAACCTTTGCACCATATTCTCCAAAGCCACTACCCGAGCGCGAAGCTCGTTGACTTCTTCTATTACACCGGGATGGGTGTCAGTTCAGAAAAGCGGATAAATAAAATCTAGAATTTGATGTAGTATATAATCGTGACGAGATACTCTGAAAATGAGAGAGAAAATGGTGTTTCAGACAGGTTCGCCGGTAAGTGCTTCAGGTTCTTCGTCAAGAGGACAATGTGGTGGATGGAAGGGATCACCTTCTTCTTGTCTCCAATGATTGAGGAGGCTATGAACCCATCCCCAATTCATCCAGAATAGGTGATGACTGATTGGTTGATCCATTCCGATCACACTGCTTTCGGAGCTTGAGTGGGATTCCATTTCATAATTTGAGGAACTTGAACTAATGACGAATTCCATTTAGTACGATTGAATAAAGGATTTTTCGATATGAAATGATTTTCCGGCTATCGAATGGTATTCTAATTACATAGAATATCTATATATATAGAGCAAAAGATTTCATAGATTACGGAGGAATTTACGGAATATGTCAGACAAAGTTTAAAGTAACAGATACGATAAGATATGATTTAGCAGATACGCTAAGATATGAATTTTGTCTATACACTACTCATGCAATTAATGTAGCAAGACGTGTTTAGACTAATAATGATAAGCAAGTAATTTCCTAACGATGATAAGCAGATAATTTTCGACTAGAAATGATAAGCAAAACTTTTGACATGTAGACACGGTCGAAGTCCAGACTCACTAATGCATCCTAACGACTTATCAGTTAGACACACTAATGCAGACCTGGTTCGCTAAGACCACCGCTCTGATACCAACTAAAAGGACCCGTTCATATACATTATAAACGATTCACAATAGTTGATTACATTGCGAGGTATTTGACCTCTATATGATACATTTTACAAACATTGCATTCGTTTTTAAAAGACAATCTTTCTTTACATCGAAAATTGACAGGCATGCATACCATTTCATAATATCCACTATCCAACTATAAATTTATTTAATAATAATCTTTGATGAACTCAATGACTCGAATGCAACGTTCTTCGAAATATGCTATGAAAGACTCCAAGTAATATCTTTAAAATGAGCAAATGCACAGCGGAAGATTTCTTTAACACCTGAGAATAAACATGCTTTAAAGTGTCAACTAAAAGGTTGGTGAGTTCATTAGTTTATCATAATCATTTATTTCCATCATTTTAATAGACCACAAGAATTTCATTTCCAGTTCTCATAAAGATACGTCCCATGCATAGAGACAAAAATAATCATTCATATGGTTAACACCTGGTAACCGACATTAACTAGATACATATAAGAATATCCCCTATCATTCCGGGATCTTCCTTCGGACATGATATAAATTTCGAAGTACTAAAGCATCCGGTACTTTGGATGGGGTTTGTTAGGCCCAATAGATCTATCTTTAGGATTCGCGTCAATTAGGGTGTCTGTTCCCTAATTCTTAGATTACCAGACTTTAATAAAAAGGGGCATATTCGATTTCGATAATTCAACCATAGAATGTAGTTTCAATTACTTGTGTCTATTTCGTCAAACATTTATAAAAGTGCATGTATTCTCAGTCCCAAAAATATAAAGGGTAAAAAGGCAAATGAAACTCACCATACTGTATTTCGTAGTAAAAATACATATAACGTCATTGAACAAGTGCAAGGTTGGCCTCGGATTCACGAACCTAAATTAATTATATATATTTATGTGTTGGTCAATATTTGTCTAACAAATTAGGTCAAGTCATAGTGTACCACAATCCTAATGCTCGAGACTAATATGCAAAAGTCAACAAAAGTAAATTTGACTCAAAATAATTTCCAAAAATCTATACATGATTAATATATAGTTTAAATATCGTCGTTTTATATTTTTAAATATTTTTAAAAGCTTTATTAGAGTAAATAATATAATTTATTTATTAATAAATAAAATTTTATATTAAATTTATATAATAAAATATACTTTTATAAATATTAAGTAATAAAATTTATAGGGTTCATTTAATATCATAAAGATAATATGATAGGTATTATTAAAGTAAGTTATTACACGTAGTAAAATATGTTTGTATCACATATTTATTTGATAAAATAATATCTATAATGATAGTAAGTAAAAGTTGTATTATTTTGTAATAATAATTATTATTATAAAAATATCAATATTTATAATTACTAAGATGACATTATGATAAAACGATGATTCTAATTATGATAACTTTAATATTTACGATAATTTTAATATTATCTTTAAAATAATAATTCTATTTAAAATAATAATAATAATGATATTTTATAGTAACAATGACATTTCTATTAAAATGATAATTTTTGTTAAAATGGTATTTTTAATACTAACGATACTTTTTATAATAATAGTAATGATAAAAATAATAAGAACGATAATTTTATCTAAATCAATATCTTATAATGTTTTAATTTCATCATGATACTCTTACCCATTATTTCCTAATCGTTTCGTTTAATAGCTTTTAATCGTCTTTTATATCGTGTTCATAATAATGATAATAATAGTAATCAAAATAATTAGGTATTACAAATATTTGTTTTAATTACACTAATATTAATAATGATAGTTACTATAACATTATTAACGATAATACTAATAATTATCTTAATGATAATATAGTAATAATAATAATAACAATAACAATAACAATAACCATTTTTAAATAATGATATATATATATAATATATTAATAATGATAATAATAATAATACCAATATTAATAATAATAATAATAATAATTGGATAATAATAATACTAATTATAACTTTAACGATAATAACGATAGTAATAAAAAAAATTAACAATTTTTAATGATAAATCCCTTTTATTGTTAAAGATAATAATAATGATAATAATAAGATAAAACTAGAACGACGATAAAAATGACGATAATAATAATCATTTTTAATAAAAATATCGAAAATTCAATTGATTATAACTTCTAATTCGTTCATCGAAACCATTCGATATCTAAAGGAAAAGTTCTTAATTTTTCGCTAGCTTTCCAAGGAAATGCATATCTTATACCTTATCTCAACCGCAAGTGTAACTAATTTAAGATTCAACCTAACCTGTCTAAGGGCAAAATCAAAAGTACAAGCATGCATAATCCTAAATACTCGAGCACTAGTCAGGGATACACTATTAGTATGTAAAAGTTAAATTATGAGTACTCACGTATCAATATTGAGATTCAATATTGCAGGAAAGGTACGTGGACGCAACGGAAATGATAAACACTATATTGACCTCACGAGCATACCCATGAACCATACTCAATCACCTCCATAGCTATAACCCATAATTTACTTAATCCTATCCCATTCGAAAAACAATTTCGAAATCACTCGGACAGCACTCTATCGTAATATTTTATGTATACTAATAATATCTTGAAATAATACGGAGTAAATATATATATGTAAATCGATTGAGAGAGTTTAGAGAAAAATATTTTCAAGTTTCTATGAAATAATGAAACCTATTGAATTCTATTTATAATAGATTTTTGAATTATTAAAGTGAATTATTAAAGCATGAATTATTAAAGTATGAATTATTAAAGTGAATTATTAAAGTATGAATTATTAAAGTGAATTATTAAAGTATGAATTATTAAAGTGAATTATTAAAGTTAAAGTAAAGTAAAAATAAAGTAAAGGTAAAGTTTAAGTATAGTAAAAGTATAAAACTATGTACGTATAATACGCGTATAAATATATATAATATTAATTTAAATCGTTATATATATTTAATAAAATAAAATATAAATATCTTTATCTTTATCATACTAGTTAAGTAATGAGTTATCAAAAGTGGTTCTAGATATTTATAAAAGTTATATACGTTTTAATAATAAAGTTTTTTTTAAACTGAAAATGTTTTTGTACGTTTGAAACTAAATAGATCAATCGAGTCTTTATGAGATTCAATCTTCCACTATCCTTTGTCTAGTTCTCAATGATTGACAATTTGTTCTTATTTATAAATCACTTTACCATTTTTCGAATATTGTTAAAATAGAAAGATTTCTCAAATCAACGTGGGCCTTTCAACAGAGACTTGTAATCATAATTCAATATATCTGATAATTCAATCATTTGATCTTATCTTCTAATTCCATTGATAAACATTTTGAAACAGATACAATCATATAAAGTATTTAATCTAATATTTTGTTTACGTTTCAAGTTATAATATATATACACATATACATATATAATCATATTCGTTTAATGGTTCGTGAATCGTTGGAACTTGGTCGAGGTTGAATGAATGTATGAACATAGTTTAAAATTCTTGAAATTTAACTTAACAAATATTGCTTATCGTGTCGGAAACATATAAAGATTAAAGTTTAAATTTGGTTGGAAATTTCCGGGTTGTCACAGTACCTATCCGTTAAAGAAATTTCGTCCCGAAATTTGAGTGGAAAGGTCGTGAATGATAATAAGTATGTTTTCATGATGCATACGGGCTGAAAATTAGAGTTTTATAATCAGCGAATAATTTGGATAAACAATCCATTTATATGAAGAGTACGGATGAAGCTAACATAGAAGAGTGAAATGAGTAAGTGTAGATTCATCTTATCATTTGACGTAGATATGATTGATTCCCAGATTTCAAGGAATTTGAAGAAAATCTTCTTAATAAGATTTGACTCTCCGATAATCAAGGGAATTAGGATCCGCTTTAAATGCGATCGTCCATTTTAATTGTTCTGTCAGAGATTTTCTTATAAATTCACCTCCTTCGTTTCCTTATAACTCACACCTTCTGTTGATGCATTTTATGCAAGTCCCTAGATATCTACCCACATCCATGGTAGGTACAACAGTTTACAGGCCACCATGATTGCTCGTTATTATACTATCCGTGTTTGTATGTGGTTACAGGAACTGCAGGAATGAGATTTAGATGTTTGACTATGTTAGACTTAGTCAGACGTACGAGTGAAGCCTCACTAGTACGGCTGACAGGCTCATACGCACGGTTGATGCTGAGCTAAGTCACAATTACAACCTAAATGAGAAGACACGAGTGAGTGATCACCCGTACGGCTGATGAAGCCAACTCGTACGTGTGATGAATGAATCGTATGGGTGAGTCAACAGCAGGGGTATATAAAGTCTTATGTTCTTCATTTTAGGTTAAGCCTCTCATTTGTTACACACACTCAGATCTAGTGAGCTCCTCCGATTCTCTCTCAGTCCAAATCACCCAGGTGGTGAATAATAGCTCTAGGTGTTGATCTAATCACACTTGATTTAGTTGTGGTTTGACTAAATTAATCAAAAAAAACTTAACCTATTCACTAGAGGGTTTGATTCACTTATTCTGCCATTGTGTGAGTTAAATCTGTTGATTTCTAAGTTCCTAGTCATGTTTCATCACCTTCTATTCTTTCCCCCCAACTCGTATTTTAAAGTATTCATCAATATGCTCCATCCAGTTCTGATTCTCGATATACTTCTAACTTTCATATCGGTCATTCTTCTTTTTCATCTACCGCTGAAAGAATCTATTTACTTCTACTATACTCTTGGGTTTATAGTGTTTCTAGTTCTCCCGTGTCTTTATATTGTTATATGCATCGATATATATGGTTTATAATTTCTGGTTTATCATTGGGCTTTATATGTTCCCTTATATTTTAAAGTCTCTGCTTCTGTCTTCTATAATCATTATCATTCACAGTTAATGCTCTCTTTTATTTGCTGCAATTTATACCCCAATTTCAATTTTGGAGTTTTTTCCTTTCGTTTCTTCTTCTTGCGATTAAGCACCGCTTGTAATGGTCCAGAATTCACAGATATGAATTTCGGAATGAACATTGTTAATGTTCTAAGAAGGAAATTGTGATGGCACGATCTTGACTTGTCAAATTACTAGAATACCTTGGAAAAGGCCGAATCATCAAGAAATATTTTCTTGATATTTTAGAGGTTAAATAGAATACAAGAGTCGTATAACATGGCACATGATGATGTTATGATCTGTGAATCATCACGTTCCATTTAGAAACTCAGCATGACTTACTGTAATATAATCACGTTGATCAAGTGTCATTATATTATACTAATTCATGTTTCAGTTCCCAACACTACTTCAAAATATTCCTATTTTAAACTTGAATGTTCCAAAATTTAGAAACTAAAATAGTTTCTTTTATGATGTAATACAGATAGCGCGAAGAGGTAAATGATTTCAAATAAGAAAAATTAAGAAAATATCTTCAGAAATATGGAGGATATTTATAATGAAAGATATGATGATATTTTAGAATATCTAAGATCAGAGGATGATGAAGAATATTATTCACAAGGGTTTAGAGTCAGGAGTAAGGTATTTGATAATAATTTCAGTAGACACTGAATCATTTGGATTCTTTGAAGGCAGGTTTAGTCTTTGTGATTTGTGTAGCGACCCGAAAAAATCGTCATTGACGGCGCCGTCTACTTAGGTCCCGTTACATGGTCATAAGTCTTTAAAACCACGTTTGACCAAAAGATATTCGCATTCATTTCAAATGTAAAGATTGTTCAAAGTTTATAAGAATTGTTCCACCACAAGTTACGTTACAAAGTTATAAGTACAAGTGAAACTTATGCGACACAATTTAAAAGTAGCCAAAAGACGCTCCATGTATGCATATATATACCCGACATCCAATGCAAGTATCAAAATAATGAGCGGAAGCATGTATCATGTATCGTTCAAGGACCTGAGAAAAACATAGAAATCTGTCAACGAAAACGTTGGTGAAATCATAGGTTTAAGTAAGTAAGTACAAGTGAACCACAAGATTTGTAACATTGGTATAATAGTAATACATTCCAAAAGTTTGTTTCACGAGCACCCAATTATCAATGCTTAACATTCCTTCCATAGAACCCCATCACAATAGTGTTTGAACATACACTGTTTCTCGAAAATATATTTCATTCGTAAACGGTAGCGAACCGTTTGAATGATGGTTTGTCAAACCCATATGGCCATATAACATAAGTTCTCGCTTACACCCGGCAAGTGTAACTAATGATAATCGAATTGAGGATTTTTGTTCAAACTCGTATGTAGAATGTTTGTTTTCCTGTACTTGTGTTCACTTAGTTAAAAAAAGGAACGTTTATGTTTTCTCATCCCAAATGTAAGTTTCAAAAGAGTAAAAGTGGGACTATGATCTCACCTTGAGTGCACGAGTAGTAAAGTACTTCAACAAGTAAACGTGTGCAAAGAACAATGCTAGTCTTGACCTAAACAATAGGTTGTATCAATAACGGTAAACACGATAGGTCAAAGATGTTCAATTAGTCCTATGGCTCGTTAAGACTCGATCATAATAGCATGTGAATTAAATCGTCATGTTTCATGCAAGGTACAAGTATAAAAGCATGTTAGAACGATTGCACAAATATTTGGTTAAGTTTGATTAAAAGTCAACTTAGGCCGGGTCAAAGTCAACGAAAAAGTCAACACGTTCGGGTCGGGTCCCGAACTATTTTTCTGAGGTTTTTAATCATATATGAGCATGTTAGAACAAGTTACATGTGAATCGGAGGCCCATAGCATAGCAAACATTTTCCGTAAAATGACCAACGAGGACAGTAGCCTGTCAGTGCATCTGGACGGCGTCCAGATTTTCTGGACGGCGTCCAGCTTTGAAGGCTGGGACGGCGTCCAGACTTTCTGGACGGCATCCAGCTTTGAATACCTGGACGGCGTCCAAGTATCTGGACGGCGTCCAGGTTGGATTTCAAGTCTGATGCAGAACTCCTAAGTGCACGAACCAAAAACCAAATAAACACAATTTATGATCCGCAACAATCAAGTCAAGTATTTTATACCGTTGGGAAGGTAATTTAACGAGGAAGACAACTAAACACATTTCATCAATCAATCTACCTATTATAACAACCAAAACCGCATCTAATGCTCAACATTAATCGCATACAAGTTCATAAATGCAATTCAATGATTCGGGCAACCAATTTACATGAATGACATGCCGTTTCGAAGGTAACCAAGCATACAATCCAACTAAACACTTACCAACCATAATCCATGGCATTCAATGTATCAAAAATCCATTTCAACTTCATCAAACCCTAACCCAAATTCACCAAAATCATAAATCAAGTTCATGAACTTTTCTAAAGCAACCTACACATCAAATTGAAGCTAGTGATACTAGGAACACAATTAGTGAAATGTCCCGTTCTTATTGATTAAAAACGTTCCCTATTAATTGATTTCGTTGCGAGGTTTTGACCTCTATATGAGACGTTTTTCAAAGACTGCATTCATTTTTAAAACAAACCATAACCTTTATTTCATAAATAAAGGTTTAAAAAGCTTTACGTAGATTATCAAATAATGATAATCTAAAATATCCTGTTTACACACGACCATTACATAATGGTTTACAATACAAATATGTTACAACAAAATAAGTTTCTTGAATGCAGTTTTTACACAATATCATACAAGCATGGACTCCAAATCTCGTCCTTATTTAAGTATGCGACAGCGGAAGCTCTTAATAATCACCTGAGAATAAACATGCTTAAAACGTCAACAAAAATGTTGGTGAGTTATAGGTTTAACCTATATATATCAAATCATAGTAATAGACCACAAGATTTCATATTTCAATACACATCCCATACATAGAGATAAAAATCATTCATATGGTGAACACCTGGTAACCGACATTAACAAGATGCATATATAAGAATATCCCCATCATTCCGGGACACCCTTCGGATATGATATAAATTTCGAAGTACTAAAGCATCCGGTACTTTGGATGGGGTTTGTTAAGCCCAATAGATCTATCTTTAGGATTCGCGTCAATTAGGGTGTCTGTTCCCTAATTCTTAGATTACCAGACTTAATAAAAAGGGGCATATTCGATTTCGATAATTCAACCATAGAATGTAGTTTCACGTACTTGTGTCTATTTTGTAAATCATTTATAAAACCTGCATGTATTCTCATCCCAAAAATATTAGATTTTAAAAGTGGGACTATAACTCACTTTCACAGATTTTTTACTTCGTCGGGAAGTAAGACTTGGCCACTGGTTGATTCACGAACCTATAACAATATATACATAAATATCAAAGTATGTTCAAAATATATTTACAACACTTTTAATATATTTTGATGTTTTAAGTTTATTAAGTCAGCTGTCCTCGTTAGTAACCTACAACTAGTTGTCCACAGTTAGATGTACAGAAATAAATCGATAAATATTATCTTGAATCAATCCACGACCCAGTGTATACGTATCTCAGTATTGATCACAACTCAAACTATATATATTTTGGAATCAACCTCAACCCTGTATAGCTAACTCCAACATTCACATATAGAGTGTCTATGGTTGTTCCGAAATATATATAGATGTGTCGACATGATAGGTCGAAACATTGTATACGTGTCTATGGTATCTCAAGATTACATAATATACAATACAAGTTGATTAAGTTATGGTTGAAATAGATTTGTTACCAATTTTCACGTAGCTAAAATGAGAAAAATTATCCAATCTTGTTTTACCCATAACTTCTTCATTTTAAATCCGTTTTGAGTGAATCAAATTGCTATGGTTTCATATTGAACTCTATTTTATGAATCTAAACAGAAAAGTATAGGTTTATAGTCGGAAAAATAAGTTACAAGTCGTTTTTGTAAAGGTAGTCATTTCAGTCGAAAGAACGACGTCTAGATGACCATTTTAGAAAACATACTTCCACTTTGAGTTTAACCATAATTTTTGGATATAGTTTCATGTTCATAATAAAAATCATTTTCCCAGAATAACAACTTTTAAATCAAAGTTTATCATAGTTTTTAATTAACTAACCCAAAACAGCCCGCGGTGTTACTACGACGGCGTAAATCCGGTTTTACGGTGTTTTTCGTGTTTCCAGGTTTTAAATCATTAAGTTAGCATATCATATAGATATAGAACATGTGTTTAGTTGATTTTAAAAGTCAAGTTAGAAGGATTAACTTTTATTTGCGAACAAGTTTAGAATTAACTAAACTATGTTCTAGTGATTACAAGTTTAAACCTTCGAATAAGATAGCTTTATATGTATGAATCGAATGATGTTATGAACATCATTACTACCTTAAGTTCCTTGGATAAACCTACTGGAAAAGATAAAATTGGATCTAGCTTCAATGGATCCTTGGATGGCTCGAAGTTCTTGAAGCAGAATCATGACACGAAAACAAGTTCAAGTAAGATCATCACTTGAAATAAGATTGTTATAGTTATAGAAATTGAACCAAAGTTTGAATATGATTATTACCTTGTATTAGAATGATAACCTACTGTAAGAAACAAAGATTTCTTGAGGTTGGATGATCACCTTACAAGATTGGAAGTGAGCTAGCAAACTTGAAAGTATTCTTGATTTTATGAAACTAGAACTTTTGGAATTTATGAAGAACACTTAGAACTTGAAGATAGAACTTGAGAGAGATCAATTAGATGAAGAAAATTGAAGAATGAAAGTGTTTGTAGGTGTTTTTGGTCGTTGGTGTATGGATTAGATATAAAGGATATGTAATTTTGTTTTCATGTAAATAAGTCATGAATGATTACTCATATTTTTGTAATTTTATGAGATATTTCATGCTAGTTGCCGAATGATGGTTCCCACATGTGTTAGGTGACTCACATGGGCTGCTAAGAGCTGATCATTGGAGTGTATATACCAATAGTACATACATCTAAAAGCTGTGTATTGTACGAGTACGAATACGGGTGCATACGAGTAGAATTGTTGATGAAACTGAACGAGGATGTAATTGTAAGCATTTTTGTTAAGTAGAAGTATTTTGATAAGTGTCTTGAAGTCTTTCAAAAGTGTATGAATACATATTAAAACACTACATGTATATACATTTTAACTGAGTCGTTAAGTCATCGTTAGTCGTTACATGTAAATGTTGTTTTGAAACCTTTAGGTTAACGATCTTGTTGAATGTTGTTAACCCATTGTTTATTATAACAAATGAGATATTAAATTGTTATATTATCATGATATTATGATATATAATATATCTCAGTATGATGTATATACAGTTAAATGTCGTTACAACGATAATCGTTACATATATGTCTCGTTTCGAAATCATTAAGTTAGTAGTCTTATTTTTACATATGTATTTCATTGTTAATACACTTAATAATATATTTACTTATCATTTAACATAATTAACCAAGTGTATCAATATCTTAATATGATTCATATGTATCTAGTAAGACGTTGTTATAACGATAATCGTTATATATATCGTTTTCGAGTTTCTTAAATTAATAGTCTCATTTTTATGTATATAACTCATTGTTAAAATACCTAATGAGATACATACTTATAATAAAAACATGTTAACTATATATATAACCATATATATGTCATCGTATAGTTTTTACAAGTTTTAACGTTCGTGAATCACCGGTCAACTTGGGTGGTCAATTGTCTATATGAAACATATTTCAATTAATCAAGTCTTAACAAGTTTGATTGCTTAACATGTTGGAAACATTTAATCATGTAAATATCAATCTCAATTAATATATATAAACATGGAAAAGTTCGGGTCACTACAGTACCTACCCGTTAAATAAATTTCGTCCCGAAATTTTAAGCTGTTGAAGGTGTTGACGAGTCTTCTGGAAATAGATGCGGGTATTTCTTCTTCATCTGATCTTCACGCTCCCAGGTGAACTCGGGTCCTCTACAAGCATTCCATCGAACCTTAACAATTGGTATCTTGTTTTGCTTAAGTCTTTTAACCTCACGATCCATTATTTCGACGGGTTCTTCGATGAATTGAAGTTTTTCGTTGATTTGGATTTCATCTAACGGAATAGTGAGATCTTCTTTAGCAAAACATTTCTTCAAATTCGAGACGTGGAAAGTGTTATGTACAGCCGCGAGTTGTTGAGGTAACTCAAGTCTGTAAGCTACTGGTCCGACACGATCAATAATCTTGAATGGTCCAATATACCTTGGATTTAATTTCCCTCGTTTACCAAATCGAACAACGCCTTTCCAAGGTGCAACTTTAAGCATGACCATCTCTCCAATTTCAAATTCTATATCTTTTCTTTTAATGTCAGCGTAGCTCTTTTGTCGACTTTGGGCGGTTTTCAACCGTTGTTGAATTTGGATGATCTTCTCGGTAGTTTCTTGTATAATCTCGGGACCCGTAATCTGTCTATCCCCCACTTCACTCCAACAAATCGGAGACCTGCACTTTCTACCATAAAGTGCTTCAAACGGCGCCATCTCAATGCTTGAATGGTAGCTGTTGTTGTAGGAAAATTCTGCTAACGGTAGATGTCGATCCCAACTGTTTCCGAAATCAATAACACATGCTCGTAGCATGTCTTCAAGCGTTTGTATCGTCCTTTCGCTCTGCCCATCAGTTTGTGGATGATAGGCAGTACTCATGTCTAGACGAGTTCCTAATGCTTGCTGTAATGTCTGCCAGAATCTTGAAATAAATCTGCCATCCCTATCAGAGATAATAGAGATTGGTATTCCATGTCTGGAGACGACTTCCTTCAAATACAGTCGTGCTAACTTCTCCATCTTGTCATCTTCTCTTATTGGCAGGAAGTGTGCTGATTTGGTGAGACGATCAACTATTACCCAAATAGTATCAAAACCACTTGCAGTCCTTGGCAATTTAGTGATGAAATCCATGGTAATGTTTTCCCATTTCCATTCCGGGATTTCGGGTTGTTGAAGTAGACCTGATGGTTTCTGATGCTCAGCTTTGACCTTAGAACACGTCAAACATTCTCCTACATATTTAGCAACATCGGCTTTCATACCCGGCCACCAAAAATGTTTCTTGAGATCCTTGTACATCTTCCCCGTTCCAGGATGTATTGAGTATCTGGTTTTATGAGCTTCTCTAAGTACCATTTCTCTCATATCTCCAAATTTTGGTACCCAAATCCTTTCAGCCCTATACCGGGTTCCGTCTTCCCGAATATTAAGATGCTTCTCCGATCCTTTGGGTATTTCATCCTTTAAATTTCCCTCTTTTAAAACTCCTTGTTGCGCCTCCTTTATTTGAGTAGTAAGGTTATTATGAATCATTATATTCATAGATTTTACTCGAATGGGTTCTCTGTCCTTCCTGCTCAAGGCATCGGCTACCACATTTGCCTTCCCCGGGTGGTAACGAATCTCAAAGTCGTAATCATTCAATAATTCAATCCACCTACGCTGCCTCATATTCAGTTGTTTCTGATTAAATATGTGTTGAAGACTTTTGTGGTCGGTATATATAATACTTTTAACCCCATATAAGTAGTGCCTCCAAGTCTTTAATGCAAAAACAACCGCGCCTAATTCCAAATCATGCGTCGTATAATTTTGTTCGTGAATCTTCAATTGTCTAGACGCATAAGCAATCACCTTCGTTCGTTGCATTAATACACAACCGAGACCTTGCTTTGATGCATCACAATAAATCACAAAATCATCATTCCCTTCAGGCAATGACAATATAGGTGCCGTAGTTAGCTTTTTCTTCAATAACTGAAACGCTTTCTCTTGTTCATCATTCCATTCAAATTTCTTCCCTTTATGCGTTAATGCAGTCAAGGGTTTTGCTATTCTGGAAAAGTCTTGGATGAACCTTCTGTAGTAACCAGCTAGTCCTAAAAACTGGCGTATGTGTTTCGGAGTTTTCGGGGTTTCCCACTTTTCAACAGTTTCTATCTTTGCCGGATCCACCTTAATACCTTCTTTGTTCACTATGTGACCGAGGAATTGAACTTCTTCCAACCAAAATGCACACTTTGAAAACTTAGCGTACAATTCTTCCTTCCTCAATACTTCTAACACCTTTCTCAAATGTTCACCGTGTTCTTGGTCATTCTTTGAGTAAATAAGTATGTCATCAATGAAAACAATGACAAACTTGTCAAGGTATGGTCCACACACTCGGTTCATAAGGTCCATGAACACAGCTGGTGCATTAGTTAAACCAAACGGCATGACCATAAACTCGTAATGACTGTAACGTGTTCTGAAAGCAGTCTTTGGAATATCATCTTCTTTCACCCGCATTTGATGATACCCGGAACGTAAGTCAATCTTTGAATAAACAGACGAGCCTTGTAGTTGATCAAATAAGTCATCGATTCTCGGTAGTGGGTAGCGGTTCTTGATGGTAAGTTTGTTCAACTCTCGGTAGTCGATACACAACCTGAATGTACCATCTTTCTTCTTGACAAACAAAACAGGAGCTCCCCACGGTGATGTGCTTGGTCGAATGAAACCACGCTCTAAAAGTTCTTGTAATTGGCTTTGTAGTTCTTTCATCTCGCTGGGTGCGAGTCTGTAAGGAGCACGAGCTATTGGTGCAGCTCCTGGTACAAGATCTATTTGAAATTCAACGGATCGATGTGGGGGTAATCCCGGTAATTCTTTCGGAAATACATCAGGAAATTCTTTTGCGACGGGAACATCATTGATGCTCTTTTCTTCAGTTTGTACTTTCTCGACGTGTGCTAGAACAGCATAGCAACCTTTTCTTATTAGTTTTTGTGCTTTCAAATTACTAATAAGATGTAGCTTCGTGTTGCCCTTTTCTCCGTACACCATTAAGGGTTTTCCTTTTTCTCGTATAATGCGAATTGCATTTTTGTAACAAACGATCTCCGCTTTCACTTCTTTCAACCAGTCCATACCGATTATCACATCAAAACTCCCTAACTCTACTGGTATCAAATCAATCTTAAATGTTTCGCTAACCAGTTTAATTTCTCGATTCCGACATATATTATCTGCTGAAATTAATTTACCATTTGCTAATTCGAGTAAAAATTTACTATCCAAAGGCGTCAATGGACAAATTAATTTAGCACAAAAATCTCTACTCATATAGCTTCTATCCGCACCCGAATCAAATAAAACGTAAGCAGATTTATTTTCAATAAGAAACGTACCCGTAACAAGCTCCGGGTCTTCCTGTACCTCTGCCGCATTAATATTGAAAACTCTTCCACGGCCTTGTCCATTCGTGTTCTCCTGGTTCGGGCAATTTCTAATAATGTGGCCCGGTTTTCCACATTTATAACAAATTACATTGGCATAACTTGCTCCGACACTACTTGCTCCGCCATTACTCATTCCGACACCATTTGTTCCTTTCGTTCTATTAACCCCTGGTCCGTAGACCTCACACTTCGCCGCGCTATGACCATTTCTTTTACACTTGTTGCAAAATTTGGTGCAGAACCCCGAGTGATTCTTTTCACACCTTTGGCATAGCTGCTTCTGATTGTTGTTGTTGTTGCGGTTATTATTGTTGTTGGGATGATTGTTGTAGTTGCTGTTGTTGTTGTTGTTGTTGTTGGGCCGTTTGTTGTAGTTGCGATTGATGTTGCGATTGTTGGGATGATTGTTGCGATTATTGTTGTAATTGCTGTTGTTGTATTGGTGATTCTTATCACCGTTTTCCTCCCACTTTCTTTTGACTTGCTTCACATTGGCCTCTTCAGCAGTCTGTTCTTTAATTCTTTCTTCAATTTGGTTCACGAGTTTGTGAGCCATTCTACATGCCTGTTGTATGGAGGCGGGCTCGTGTGAACTTATATCTTCTTGGATTCTTTCCGGTAATCCTTTCACAAACGCGTCGATCTTCTCTTCCTCATCTTCGAATGCTCCCGGACACAATAGGCACAATTCTGTGAATCGTCTTTCGTACGTGGTAATATCAAATCCTTGGGTTCGTAACCCTCTAAGTTCTGTCTTGAGCTTATTGACCTCGGTTCTGGGACGGTACTTCTCGTTCATCAAGTGCTTGAATGCTGACCACGGTAGTGCGTACGCATCGTCTTGTCCCACTTGCTCTAGATAGGTATTCCACCATGTTAACGCAGAACCTGTGAAGGTATGCGTAGCGTACTTTACTTTGTCCTCTTCAGTACACTTACTTATGGCAAACACCGATTCGACCTTCTCGGTCCACCGTTTCAATCCGATCGGTCCTTCGGTTCCATCAAATTCCAAAGGTTTGCAGGCAGTGAATTCTTTGTAGGTGCATCCTACACGATTTCCTGTACTGCTAGATCCAAGGTTATTGTTGGTATGTAGCGCAGCCTGTACTGCGGCTATGTTTGAAGCTAGAAAAGTACGGAATTCCTCTTCATTCATATTCACGGTGTGTCGAGTAGTCGGTGCCATTTCCTTTAAAATAGTTAAATGGAACAAGTTAATCATACAGAATATTAAGAGTAGTTAATAGTATTTCGTAGCATAATATGAACTCATTTATAAAAGCTTTTTCTTCATATTAGCGTTTTATAAGTTTAAATTCGGGTAGTACCTACCCGTTAAGTTCATACTTAGTAGCTAATATACAATTCAACTACTACAATTCTATATGAAAAACTGATTATAATAATATTTCGCGTTCAAACTTTTATACAATATTTTACAAACTTACAATACCGCTTATTTTACATAAAGCATGAAATATAGCACACAATAACTTTGATACAAGATAGTTGTGAAGATAATTCTAGCTAGTACACAAGTCGTTCAGCAAAGGAAATAAAGACACGTAATTCATACGTCCAGAAACAAGTCATGCATTCTGGTTTTACTAGGACTACTTCCCATCCTTGGTCTTGTGCAACATAACCGTTATGGCCGTTGATAAGACAGCGTGTTGTAGCGTCGTCAAAGGGACGAGGGTTACGTAATGTCCAACAGTCCCGTAATAATCTAAAAACCTCATTTCTTACTCCAATTACCGACTCCGTCACTTGTGGAAACGTTTTGTTTAATAGTTGTAGCCCGATGTTCTTGTTCTCACTTTGGTGAGAAGCGAACATTACTAATCCGTAAGCATAACATGCTTCTTTATGTTGCATGTTAGCCGCTTTTTCTAAATCACGAAGTCCAATATTCGGATATATTGAGTCAAAATAATTTCTTAACCCGTTTCGTAAAATAGCATTTGGGTTCCCCGCAATATATGCGTCAAAGTAAACACATCGTAACTTATGTGTTTCCCAATGTGATATCCCCCATCTTTCAAACGAAAGTCTCTTATAAACCAAGACATTCTTGGAACGTTCTTCGAATGTCTTACAAACTGATCTCGCCTTAAATAGTTGTGCCGAGGAATTCTGGCCGACTCTAGACAAGATTTCATCAATCATGTCTCCGGGTAGGTCTCTTAAAATATTGGGTTGTCTATCCATTTTGTATTTTTAAACTGAAAAATTGACAAGAGTTAGATTCATAAAAATACTTATTAATACAAGCAGTTTTTACATATATCATAAAGCATAAGCACACTATATTACATATATTACACCACACGAATACAACTATCTTATTCCGACTCGCTTGTTTCTTCTTCATCGGTTTTGGTTCGTTTTGCCAAGTTTCTAGGGATATATGATGTTCCCCTAATACGAGCCGTAATTTTCCACATTGGTTTAGAAAAACCTGGTGGTTTAGAGGTTCCCGGGTCATTGTTACAACTTAAGGACTTCGGGGGTTGACGATACATATAAAGTTCATCGGGGTTGGAATTAGATTTCTCTATTTTTATGCCCTTTCCCTTATTATTTTCTTTTGCCTTTTTAAATTCAGTTGGGGTAATTTCTATAACATCATCGGAATTCTCGTCGGAATCCGATTCATCGGAGAATTGGTAATCCTCCCAATATTTTGCTTCCTTGGCGGAAACACCATTGGTCATAATTAACCTTGGTCGGTTGGTTGAGGATTTTCTTTTACTTAACCGTTTTATTATTTCCCCCACCGGTTCTATTTCTTCATCCGGTTCCGATTCTTCTTCCGGTTCCGATTCTTCTTCCGGTTCCGACTCTTCTTCCGGTTCCTCTTCGGGAACTTGTGAATCAGTCCACGAATCATTCCAATTTACATTTGACTCTTCATTATTATTAGGTGAGTCAATGGGACTTGTTCTAGAGGTAGACATCTATCACATAATATCAAACACGTTAAGAGATTAATATATCACATAATATTCACATGTTAAAAATATATAGTTTCCAACAAAATTTGTTAAGCAATCATTTTTCAACTAAACACGGTCGAAGTCCAGACTCACTAATGCATCCTAACAAACTCGATAAGACACACTAATGCAAAATTCTGGTTCTCTAAGACCAACGCTCGGATACCAACTGAAATGTCCCGTTCTTATTGATTAAAAACGTTCCCTATTAATTGATTTCGTTGCGAGGTTTTGACCTCTATATGAGACGTTTTTCAAAGACTGCATTCATTTTTAAAACAAACCATAACCTTTATTTCATAAATAAAGGTTTAAAAAGCTTTACGTAGATTATCAAATAATGATAATCTAAAATATCCTGTTTACACACGACCATTACATAATGGTTTACAATACAAATATGTTACAACAAAATAAGTTTCTTGAATGCAGTTTTTACACAATATCATACAAGCATGGACTCCAAATCTCGTCCTTATTTAAGTATGCGACAGCGGAAGCTCTTAATAATCACCTGAGAATAAACATGCTTAAAACGTCAACAAAAATGTTGGTGAGTTATAGGTTTAACCTATATATATCAAATCATAGTAATAGACCACAAGATTTCATATTTCAATACACATCCCATACATAGAGATAAAAATCATTCATATGGTGAACACCTGGTAACCGACATTAACAAGATGCATATATAAGAATATCCCCATCATTCCGGGACACCCTTCGGATATGATATAAATTTCGAAGTACTAAAGCATCCGGTACTTTGGATGGGGTTTGTTAAGCCCAATAGATCTATCTTTAGGATTCGCGTCAATTAGGGTGTCTGTTCCCTAATTCTTAGATTACCAGACTTAATAAAAAGGGGCATATTCGATTTCGATAATTCAACTATAGAATGTAGTTTCACGTACTTGTGTCTATTTTGTAAATCATTTATAAAACCTGCATGTATTCTCATCCCAAAAATATTAGATTTTAAAAGTGGGACTATAACTCACTTTCACAGATTTTTACTTCGTCGGGAAGTAAGACTTGGCCACTGGTTGATTCACGAACCTATAACAATATATACATAAATATCAAAGTATGTTCAAAATATATTTACAACACTTTTAATATATTTTGATGTTTTAAGTTTATTAAGTCAGCTGTCCTCGTTAGTAACCTACAACTAGTTGTCCACAGTTAGATGTACAGAAATAAATCGATAAATATTATCTTGAATCAATCCACGACCCAGTGTATACGTATCTCAGTATTGATCACAACTCAAACTATATATATTTTGGAATCAACCTCAACCCTGTATAGCTAACTCCAACATTCACATATAGAGTGTCTATGGTTGTTCCGAAATATATATAGATGTGTCGACATGATAGGTCGAAACATTGTATACGTGTCTATGGTATCTCAAGATTACATAATATACAATACAAGTTGATTAAGTTATGGTTGGAATAGATTTGTTACCAATTTTCACGTAGCTAAAATGAGAAAAATTATCCAATCTTGTTTTACCCATAACTTCTTCATTTTAAATCCGTTTTGAGTGAATCAAATTGCTATGGTTTCATATTGAACTCTATTTTATGAATCTAAACAGAAAAGTATAGGTTTATAGTCGGAAAAATAAGTTACAAGTCGTTTTTGTAAAGGTAGTCATTTCAGTCGAAAGAACGACGTCTAGATGACCATTTTAGAAAACATACTTCCACTTTGAGTTTAACCATAATTTTTGGATATAGTTTCATGTTCATAATAAAAATCATTTTCCCAGAATAACAACTTTTAAATCAAAGTTTATCATAGTTTTTAATTAACTAACCCAAAACAGCCCGCGGTGTTACTACGACGGCGTAAATCCGGTTTTACGGTGTTTTTCGTGTTTCCAGGTTTTAAATCATTAAGTTAGCATATCATATAGATATAGAACATGTGTTTAGTTGATTTTAAAAGTTAAGTTAGAAGTATTAACTTTTATTTGCGAACAAGTTTAGAATTAACTAAACTATGTTCTAGTGATTACAAGTTTAAACCTTCGAATAAGATAGCTTTATATGTATGAATCGAATGATGTTATGAACATCATTACTACCTTAAGTTCCTTGGATAAACCTACTGGAAAAGATAAAAGTGGATCTAGCTTCAATGGATCCTTGGATGGCTCGAAGTTCTTGAAGCAGAATCATGACACGAAAACAAGTTCAAGTAAGATCATCACTTGAAATAAGATTGTTATAGTTATAGAAATTGAACCAAAGTTTGAATATGATTATTACCTTGTATTAGAATGATAACCTACTGTAAGAAACAAAGATTTCTTGGGGTTGGATGATCACCTTACAAGATTGGAAGTGAGCTAGCAAACTTGAAAGTATTCTTGATTTTATGAAACTAGAACTTTTGGAATTTATGAAGAACACTTAGAACTTGAAGATAGAACTTGAGAGAGATCAATTAGATGAATAAAATTGAAGAATGAAAGTGTTTGTAGGTGTTTTTGGTCGTTGGTGTATGGATTAGATATAAAGGATATGTAATTTTGTTTTCATGTAAATAAGTCATGAATGATTACTCATATTTTTGTAATTTTATGAGATATTTCATGCTAGTTGCCAAATGATGGTTCCCATATGTGTTAGGTGACTCACATGGGCTGCTAAGAGCTGATCATTGGAGTGTATATATCAATAGTACATACATCTAAAAGCTGTGTATTGTACGAGTACGAATACGGGTGCATACGAGTAGAATTGTTGATGAAACTGAACGAGGATGTAATTGTAAGCATTTTTGTTAAGTAGAAGTATTTTGATAAGTGTCTTGAAGTCTTTCAAAAGTGTATGAATACATATTAAAACACTACATGTATATACATTTTAACTGAGTCGTTAAGTCATCGTTAGTCGTTACATGTAAATGTTGTTTTGAAACCTTTAGGTTAACGATCTTGTTGAATGTTGTTAACCCATTGTTTATTATAACAAATGAGATATTAAATTGTTATATTATCATGATATTATGATATATAATATATCTCAGTATGATGTATATACAGTTAAATGTCGTTACAACGATAATCGTTACATATATGTCTCGTTTCGAAATCATTAAGTTAGTAGTCTTATTTTTACATATGTATTTCATTGTTAATACACTTAATAATATATTTACTTATCATTTAACATAATTAACCAAGTGTATCAATATCTTAATATGATTCATATGTATCTAGTAAGACGTTGTTATAACGATAATCGTTATATATATCGTTTTCGAGTTTCTTAAATTAATAGTCTCATTTTTATGTATATAACTCATTGTTAAAATACCTAATGAGATACATACTTATAATAAAAACATGTTAACTATATATATAACCATATATATGTCATCGTATAGTTTTTACAAGTTTTAACGTTCGTGAATCACCGGTCAACTTGGGTGGTCAATTGTCTATATGAAACATATTTCAATTAATCAAGTCTTAACAAGTTTGATTGCTTAACATGTTGGAAACATTTAATCATGTAAATATCAATCTCAATTAATATATATAAACATGGAAAAGTTCGGGTCACTACAATTAGAACATGAACTTTTAACATCTAACAACATATGATCATCCAAAATTCAAGAACAACACACTAAAATTCAAGTTCATGCTAGTTACACTAAAACAACGAGATCGAGCATATAAATTACACACACGACATCACAATGAGCCATAGACACTAACTAACACCATTTCAAGTCAAAAAACACGAATTTAGAGAAATCTAGAGTTTTAGAAATGTTACCCAAACGAGATGAAGTTGGTACCAAAATGAAGAGGATGAAGAGAGGATCACGAATATGTAATTTATTTTGTTGTAAGCCTCCTAGATCGAATTTAGATGATGATTGAATGAATTTGGTAAATGTGTGTGTGTTCTTGCTAGAGAGAAAGAGAGAGAGAGGGAGATGGTTGAATGGTGGTGATTGGGGTGGACTAGTTGACCTAGTCAACTAGTTTGCCCCGTGTCAATTTTAGTCCCTCGAGTTTGTAGTCGGGTGCGGAAAATACCTAAACGGAATATTTTAAAACGCGTATTAACGGGAGATGTTATAAACATATAACGGAGTTTAAATTAGTATAACGGAAAAGTAAATGGAAAAAGGCGGGATGTTACATTACCTACTCCTTAAAAGAAATTTCGTCCCGAAATTTAAGTAGGCGTAGTAGTCGTTGTTTCTTCCTCGAGATCTTGCGTTTCTGAATTCACGAATAGATGAGGATACTTCCTTTGCATTTGATCTTGTCTTTCCCAAGTAAACTCGGGTCCCCTTTTGGCGTTCCAACGGACTTTAACAATCGGGATTCGGCTTTGTTTCAATGTCTTGACGGAGGTGTCCACAATTTCAACCGGTTCCTCCACAAAATGAAGTTTGTCATCAATAGTAAGTTCCTCGAGAGGGATGACGATATCGGGTTCGGCAAGACACTTTTTCAAGTTAGATACATGGAAGGTAGGATGAACGGAACTCAGTTGAGGCGGAAGATCTAAACGATAAGCAACGGTTCCAATACGCTCCTAGATTTCGAAAGGACCAATATACCACGGATTTAGCTTCCCGCGTTTCCCAAAACGGATTACACCCTTCCAAGGTGCGACTTTTAACATTACTCGGTCACCGACTTGAAATTCAAGATCGTTGCGTCGTTTGTCGGTATAGCTCTTTTGACGACTTCGGGCCGTCCTAAGCCTATCTCGGATTTGAACGATTTTCTCGGTGGTTTCGTGAATGAGTTCGGGTCCGGTGATTTGCACGTCGCCTACCTCGGCCCAACAAAGAGGTGAACGACATTTGCGGCCATATAACGCTTCAAAAGGTGCGGCTTTAATACTCGCGTGATAACTATTGTTATAAGAGAACTCGGCGAGAGGTAAGTGCTTGTCTCAAGCTTTTCCGAAATCAACCACGCAAGCTCGTAACATGTCTTCCAAGGTTTGAATTGTGCGTTCGCTTTGTCCGTCGGTTTGTGGATGATATGCGGTGCTCATGTCTAAATGCATTCCCAACGCTTCTTGCAATGTACGCCAAAATCTAGAAACGAAACGGCCATCTCGGTCGGAGATAATCGATAAAGGTACACCGTGTCGGGTTACGATCTCCTTAATGTAAAGTTGTGCAAGTTTCTCCATTTTGTCCGTTTCTTTCATGGCAAGGAAGTGTGCGGATTTGGTGAGACGGTCAACTATAACCCAAATGGTATCATAACCGCCCGTCATTTTTGGTAGCTTGGTGATAAAATCCATCGTTATCCTTTCCCATTTCCATTGCGGAATCTCGGGTTGTTGAAGTAGTCCGGACGGTCTTTGGTGTTCGACTTTGACTTTGGAACATGTCAAACACTTGGAAACATAAGTAGCTACGTCCCTTTTGATGTTCGGCCACCAATATTGTTGTTTAAGGTCGTGGTACATCTTATTGGCACCAGGGTGAATCGAGTATCGTGACTTATGGGCTTCATCTAAAATAAGACTTCGTAGGTCCCCATAACTAGGCACCCAAATCCTTCCGGCGTAATATCGGAGTCCGGTTTCTTTAACTTCGAATCGAGAGGTGAGGACGTTTAAGTGTTCGAGAGAGATGTTTTCATCCTTGAGAGCTTCGTCTTGGGCTACACGAATTTGACTATTAAGGTTTGTATGGATGGTGATGTTTAAGGCTCGGACACGAAGAGGCACCGCTTTTTCTTTTCGACTTAAGGCATCGGCTACTACATTTGCCTTTCTGGGATGGTAACGAAGCTCGCAATCGTAATCGTTTAAGGTTTCAATCCACCTTCGTTGTCTCATGTTTAGTTGTTTTTGATCGAAAATGTGTTGGAGACTTTTGTGGTCGGTAAAGATAGTACTCTTGGTTCCATAAAGATAGTGTCTCCACATTTTAAGTGCAAAGACAACGGCTCCGAGTTCGAGATCATGCGTCGTGTAATTCCGTTCATGAATTTTTAGTTGTCGAGAGGCATAAGCAATGACTTTCTTCCGTTGCATCAATACACATCCAAAACCATGTTTCGAGGCATCGCAATATACAACAAAATCATCATTGCCTTCGGGAAGTGACAAGATAGGAGCGGTGGTTAGCTTTGTCTTCAAGATTTGAAACGCGGATTCTTGCTCGGTCGCCCAAATGAATTTCTTTCCCTTGTGAGTTAAAGCGGTTAGAGGACGAGCAACCAAAGAAAAATCCTTGATGAATCTACGGTAGTACCCGGCGAGACCCAAGAATTGACGAATGTGAGTAGGAGTAGTAGGAGTCTCCCATTTACTAATGGCTTCGATTTTCGTGGGATCGACTTTAATACCTTGATCACTTACAACATGACCAAGAAATTGAACTTCCTTCAACCAAAATTCACACTTGGAGAATTTGGCATAAAGTCGTTCTTGTCTCAAGAGTTCAAGCACAAGTCGAAGATGTTGTTCGTGCTCTTCTTCATTTTTAGAATAGATCAATATGTCATCGATGAACACAATAACGAATTTATCGAGATACGGTTTGCACACGCGGTTCCTAAGATCCATGAACACCGCCGGTGCATTAGTGAGACCAAATGGCATGACGAGGAATTCATAACTACCATAACGAGTCCGGAAAGCGGTTTTGGAGACATCTTCCCCCTTAACCCTTAATTGATGATAACCCGAGCGGAGATCGATTTTCGAATATACACAAGACCCTTGTAGTTGGTCAAAGAGGTCATCGATGCGAGGAAGAGGATATCGGTTCTTAACCGTCAATTTATTTAGTTCACGATAATCAATGCACATTCGTAGGGATCCGTCTTTCTTTTTAACAAACAAAATCGGAGCGCCCCATGGTGAATGGCTAGGTTGGATAAAACCACGGTCAAGTAGTTCTTGGATTTGACTTTGCAATTCTTGTATTTCGGATGGAGCAAGTCTATACGGTGCACGTGCTACGGGTGCGGCTCCCGGAATAAGATCGATTTGGAATTCAACCGGTCGATGAGGTGGAAGACCCGGCAATTCGTCGGGAAATACATCGGAAAAGTCACTAACAATTGGCACATCATCGATATGCTTCTCATCGGACTCGACTTTCTTAACGTGGGCAAGGATCGTAAAACAACCCTTACGGAGTAGTTTTCTAACTTTAAGGCACGAAACGAGGTTGAGTCTGGTGCAACTCTTATCGCCATAAACAATCAAAGGTTCACCATTCTCGATAGGAATTCGGATTGCGTTAAGATCACAAAGGATGTGAGATTTCATTTTGACTAACCAATTCATACCGATTATTACATCAAAGCTTCCTAGTTCCATGGGTATCAAGTCAATTTCAAATTCCTTACCCAAAATGTTTAACGTACACCCCCGATAATATGTGTCGGCACTTAATAGTTTCCCATTAGCCACTTCAATGGTATAAGTGGTATCTAATGGAAGAGGTGGAGTGTTAAAAGAATGAGTCAAAGTCTTGGATACAAAACTCTTATCGGCACCTGAATCGAATAAACAAGTAACATAAGTGTTGTTGAGAAGAAACGTACCCGTGACCAATTCATTATCATCTCGGGCTTCCTCGGTGTTGATGTTGAAAGCTCGGCCGCGCGTATTGGGGTTATCTTTCCTCTTCGGGCATGCATTTCTATAATGGCCCGTTTGGCCACATTCGTAACAAGTGCCCGTCTTTGGTGCATTGGGCCACTTTCGAGCGACGGGAGTGGCACGTTTACAATCATTGGCCTTATGACCAATTCCTTGGCACCGATGGCAAATTAGCTTACTACATTCGCCAAAGTGATGTTTGTTGCATTTGTTGCAAAGAGGTAGATTTCTGGCATAACCCTTCTTGCCGTCGGAGGTGAAAGATTTCTTGGCAAAGTTGTTGTTGCTTGATTGGGGAGCTTCCCATTTTCTTTTGTTGTTACCCGACTTGTCCTCGACTTTAGGTGCCGGTACTACGATTTCGTCAACCGTTTCTATCAATTTGCGGGCCATGTTCAAAGCTTCTTGATGATTAGTGGGTTTGGATGACATTACTCCGTGTTTGATACTCTTTGGAAGACCATCCATGTAAAGTTCAACCCTTAAAGCTTCGGGGTTCACAAGATTTAGGCACATCAAGGCTAGTTCGGAAAATCGTTGATTATAAGCCTTGAGATCGTTTCCGATCGCCTTTAAAGTTCTTAGCTCTTGTAAAAGCCTTCGGGTTTCTTCATGAGGGAAATATTCGACAATCATCTTTTCCCTCAAGTCGGCCCAAGAGAGGGCGTGAGCTTCATCGGTACCCACCGATTGTACATAAGTATTCCACCATGTAAGAGCAACACCGGCGAAGGTGTGAGTGGAGTATTTGACCTTGTCTTGGTCCCGACAACCGCTTATGCTAAAGACGGCTTCCGTTTGCTCAAACCATCGGGTGAGCACGACCGGTCCCCCGGTTCCATCGAAAGTGTGAGGTTTGCACCCCATGAAAGCTTTATAGGAGCATCCCTCGTTTGAGTTACCGGCTCCATTGTTGTTGTTGTTGTTGTGGTTGTTGTTATTATTGTTGTTGTTGTTGGATGAGTGACCGGCCATGGTCGCATCTACGGCGGTAGCTATCATCCGTTCGAGAGCTTGTTCGGGAGTTTCATTGCGGCGTACACGACGAGGAGCCATTGTTCCTTCAAGACACAAGATTATCATTGATTAGTATTCTCAATAATACTAACCGTGATATAGAATAAAGATAAAGAGAAGTTTTTCCTCGACTCGCCTTAAATTCTTTATGCCATAATGTCGAAACGTTCATATGAGTCACCGTAATATAATCCCGGCAATTATATTACCCTGATTCATATGTGCATTCGACATTATTCTATAAAGTCAAGGTGGCGTGTCAATCAAATTAAACAACGTGAGATTAAGATGAACTAAGAGTAGATATGAGTAGAAGCGTTCGAGTATAAATGCACAAGTAGTCAAGTAATTCCTACTTCAAGTCTATATGCCGGTTGTAGTCTAGACTCACCAATGTACCCTATGACTCGAGGTTGACACCAATGAACTCTAAATCCCTACAACCAACGCTCTGATACCATCTGTAGCGACCCGACAAAATCGTCATTGACGGCGCCGTCTACTTAGGTCCCGTTACATGGTCATAAGTCTTTAAAACCACGTTTGACCAAAAGATATGTCGCATTCATTTCAAATGTAAAGATTGTTCAAAGTTTATAAGAATTGTTCCACCACAAGTTACGTTACAAAGTTATAAGTACAAGTGAAACTTATGCGACACAATTTAAAAGTAGCCAAAAGATGCTCCATGTATGCATATGTATCGTTCAAGGACCTAAGAAAAACATAGAAATCTGTCAACGAAAACGTTGGTGAAATCATTGGTTTAAGTAAGTAAGTACAAGTGAACCACAAGATTTGTAACATTGGTATAATAGTAATACATTCCAAAAGTTTGTTTCACGAGCACCCAATTATCAATGCTTAACATTCCTTCCATAGAACCCCATCACAATAGTGTTTGAACATACACTGTTTCTCGAAAATATATTTCATTCGTAAACGGTAGCGAACCGTTTGAATGAGGGTTTGTCAAACCCATATGGCCATATAACATAAGTTCTCGCTTACACCCGGCAAGTGTAACTAATGATAATCGAATTGAGGATTTTTGTTCAAACTCGTATGTAGAATGTTTGTTTTCCTGTACTTGTGTTCACTTAGTTAAAAAAAGGAACGTTTATGTTTTCTCATCCCAAATGTAAGTTTCAAAAGAGTAAAAGTGGGACTATGATCTCACCTTGAGTGCACGAGTAGTAAAGTACTTCAACAAGTAAACGTGTGCAAAGAACAATGCTAGTCTTGACCTAAACAATAGGTTGTATCAATAACGGTAAACACGATAGGTCAAAGATGTTCAATTAGTCCTATGGCTCGTTAAGACTCGACCATAATAGCATGTGAATTAAATCGTCATGTTTCATGCAAGGAACAAGTATAAAAGCATGTTAGAACAATTGCACAAATATTTGGTTAAGTTTGATTAAAAGTCAACTTAGGCCGGGTCAAAGTCAACGAAAAAGTCAACACGTTCGGGTCGGGTCCCGAACTATTTTGCTGAGGTTTTTAATCATATATGAGCATGTTAGAACAAGTTACATGTGAATCGGAGGCCCATAGCATAGCAAACATTTTCCGTAAAATGACCAACGAGGACAGTAGCCTGTCAATGCATCTGGACGGCGTCCAGATTTTCTGGACGGCGTCCAGCTTTGAAGGCTGGGACGGCGTCCAGAATTTCTGGATGGCGTCCAGATTTGAATACCTGGACGGCGTCCAAGTATCTGGACGGCGTCCAGGTTGGATTTCAAGTCTGATGCAGAATTCCTAAGTGCACGAACCAAAAACCAAATAAACACAATTTATGATCCGCAACAATCAAGTCAAGTATTTTATACCGTTGGGAAGGTAATTTGACGAGGAAGACAACTAAACACATTTCATCAATCAATCTACCTATTATAACAACCAAAACCGCATCTAATGCTCAACATTAATCGCATACAAGTTCATAAATGCAATTCAATGATTCGGGCAACCAATTTACATGAATGACATGCCGTTTCGAAGGTAACCAAGCATACAATCCAACTAAACACTTACCAACCATAATCCATGGCATTCAATGTATCAAAAATCAATTTCAACTTCATCAAACCCTAACCCAAATTCACCAAAATCATAAATCAAGTTCATGAACTTTTCTAAAGCAACCTACACATCAAATTGAAGCTAGTGATACTAGGAACAAAATTAGAACATGAACTTTTAACATCTAACAACATATGATCATCCAAAATTCAAGAACAACACACCAAAATTCAAGTTCATGCTAGTTACACTAAAACAACGAGATCGAGCATATAAATTACACACACGACATCACAATGAGCCATAGACACTAACTAACACCATTTCAAGTCAAAAAAACACGAATTTAGAGAAATCTAGAGTTTTAGAAATCTTACCCAAATGAGATGAAGTTGGTACCAAAATGAAGAGGATGAAGAGAGGATCACGAATATGTAATTTATTTTGTTGTAAGCCTCCTAGATCGAATTTAGATGATGATTGAATGAATTTGGTAAATGTGTGTGTGTTCTTGCTAGAGAGAAAGAGAGAGAGAGGGAGATGGTTGAATGGTGGTGATTGGGGTGGACTAGTTGACCTAGTCAACTAGTTTGCCCCGTGTCAATTTTAGTCCCTCGAGTTTGTAGTCGGGTGCGGAAAATACCTAAACGGAATATTTTAAATCGCGTATTAACGGGAGATGTTATAAACATATAACGAAGTTTAAATTAGTATAACGGAAAAGTAAATGGAAAAAGGCGGGATGTTACAATTTGTCCATAGCCTCCTTCATGGTTTGCTTAATCCATTTTCCAGTTCCAAACCTTCTCTTTTTCTAAGCTTTTCCAACACACTATCCTTTATTATCAAACTTTTGACTGTTAAGGTCGTTTACAATTTTTGCTGCTTCATCAGCATTTTCCAACTTCGAAGAACTAGTTCGCAGTTTAGGGTGTTTTTCAAAAACTTCACATTCAAAGTATATAAGTCTAGGAGATAGACGTTATATATACACCTATAACCGTTGGCAGAGACATGCTGCAAGATTTCAAAATACTAGTTGCTGATTCCCAGTAATTGGCATGACAATTCTTGTTACAAGATGCGGATGAGTAAATGATGGGGTTTCGATAAATATAATGACTTTTCGGAAAGTCAAAGATCAGTGAAGTTGTTGGTAAGTTTATTTTTAATGTGGTGAGACATAAAAGGTTCTCCGGTAACGATGAAGAAAGCGCAACGTCTATATCAAGGTTATAATAAGACTGTTTCAACTGAGAAGTCGAAGTTGACTTGCTAAAGCTGTGACAAAACTGACTAATTTGAAAAGGAATCGCAAAGTTATTTTTGCTAATAAATGCCAAAGGGTCTGACACGGATACGTGTTAAATTATGACTCTGGTTTCGAGAGCTTTTCAGATGCAAGACTGTGGTTAATATGTGGTTGGATCATCATCTCGATTGTTCATTATTTGAAGTGTCTTCATGAATTTTGAAGGGTTTTGAACACAGATTGTAATCGTTAATATACATATGATGTTCTAACACAGTTTTGAAGTCAAAGTATAGCTTGTGAAAGATGTAAGGATCTAAGAGTGATGATTTCGGTCATATCTCGAGTTGAATTCTGAGATTTCAAAATCAGAATATGTAATTAAATTTTGAATGAGTATGGTTGTTTTGATTTCTATAAAAGAATATATATTGTTTGAGAAAATAGTGAGTATAGTTGATGATTGCTGAATCAGATTCGAAGAATGTAACATATTAATTGTGAATTTATATATCTCTCGGGTATTACCTACCCGTTAAAAAAATATTTCACAATTAATATTTTGTATAAAAGAATTTTTATTACAGTCTTTTTGAAATATATATATATATATATATATATATATATATATATATATATATATATATATATATATATATATATATATATATATATATATATATGTATATTTTCTTCAGATGTAACATCGATTTAATGAGTTAATATTAAATTAAACTCATTTAATTTACGGTTGAAACTAGAATTGAGTAATCTCTTAAAGGCTTTAGAGATTACATAAGTATTACTTCAATAATATTGAAATTATGAATCAATACTTCGTTATTTGTTGGGGCATGATATTGGTTTTCATTAAATTCTTGTGAACTTCGCAAAGTACGAATAATGTTATCTGAAAAGTTTCGAGTACATTGATGACGAAAGTGTAAAATCAACATATATTTGAATAATACACTTGATTTATTATGAATTGGAATTTATTAAATTGAGACAGAGGTTGTAGTTAATGATAGTTAAGTTGCGGACGAAGGACGTGCATTATTGCATATTAGTAATATGAATTAACCGAGCAGTTAAGATTCACACATAATAGCTTAGTACGGAAAGATTTATTATGGTTTAAAGATTTATATATAAGATATACATATAAATCCTTCAGTGGAAATGAGTTAATTCTTCATAACTCGTTGATACAATATACTCGTTGTTGATTCATAATGATGTCCGCGGTGATTCTTGAACTGACGGAGCTTGTAAGGTTATAGGTGCTGCTAATGCTAATGCTGATGCTGACAACACTGACGATGCTGGTGATGCTGGCGGTACTGTTGATGCTATTGGTAAAACAAGTCTAGTTTGTAAATCGTGCACCATTCTGGTCAGGGTTTCTTTTATCATTTCGGTCCACTCATCTAATTTATGGTTAGATCTAGAATAAGTAATCTCTAAAATTTTAGAGATTACATAATCACCGTAAAATATTTCCCCGATGAAGTCATGAATTAATACTTCATCGTTTGTTGTTGTTAGTCTTCCATGTTATTTATAGAACGTATGACCTTGATGCTCGTGGGATAGATTGTGGAGTTGAGGTTTACGACGCGATTGTGGTTGGGGGTGGTAATGGTACTGTTGACGTTGATGTTGGTGGTACTGATTATGCTGCTGGTGCTGCTGCTGGTGTTTGTAACCTTTGCACCATATTCTCCAAAGCCACTACCCGAGCGCGAAGCTCGTTGACTTCTTCTAATACACCGGGATGATTGTCAGTTCGGAAAAGCGGATAAATAAAATCTAGAATTTGATGTAGTATATAATCGTGACGAGATACTCTGAAAATGAGAGAGAAAATGGTGTTTCAGACAGGTTCGCCGGTAAGTGCTTCAGGTTCTTCGTCAAGAGGACAATGTGGTGGATGGAAGGGATCACCTTCTTCTTGTCTCCAATGATTGAGGAGGCTACGAACCCATCCCCAATTCATCCAGAATAGGTGATGACTGATTGGTTGATCCATTCCGGTCACACTGCTTTTGGAGCTTAAGTGGGATTCCATTTCATAATCTGAGGAACTTGAACTAATGACGAATTCCATTTAGTACGATTGAATAAAGGATTTTTTGATATGAAATGATTTTCCGGCTATCGAATGGTATTCTAATTACATAGAATATCTATATATATAGAGCAAAAGATTTCATAGATTACGGAGGAATTTACGGAATATGTCAGACAAAGTTTAAAGTAACAGATACGATAAGATATGATTTAGCAGATACGCTAAGATATGAATTTTGTCTATACACTACTCATGCAATTAATGTAGCAAGACGTGTTTAGACTAATAATGATAAGCAAGTAATTTCCTAAGGATGATAAGCAGATGATTTCCGACTAGAAATGATAAGAAAAACTTTTGACATGTAGACACGGTCGAAGTCCAGACTCACTAATGCATCCTAACGACTTATCAGTTAGACACACTAATGCAGACCTGGTTTGCTAAGACCACCGCTCTGATACCAACTGAAAGGACCCATTCATATACATTATAAACGATTCACAATAGTTGATTACATTGCGAGGTATTTGACCTCTATATGATACATTTTACAAACATTGCATTCGTTTTTAAAAGACAATCTTTCTTTACATCGAAAATTGATAGGCATGCATACCATTTCATAATATCCACTATCCAACTATAAATTTATTTAATAATAATCTTTGATGAACTCAATGAATCGAATGCAACGTTCTTCGAAATATGCTATGAAAGACTCCAAGTAATATCTTTAAAATGAGCAAATGCACAGGGGAAGATTTCTTTAACACCTGAGAATAAACATGCTTTAAAGTGTCAACCAAAAGGTTGGTGAGTTCATTAGTTTATCATAATCATTTATTTCTATCATTTTAATAGACCACAAGAATTTCATTTCCAGTTCTCATAAATATACGTCCCATGCATAGAGACAAAAATAATCATTCATATGTTGAACACCTGGTAACCGACATTAACTAGATACATATAAGAATATCCCCTATCATTCCGGGATCCTCCTTCAGACATGATATAAATTTCGAAGTACTAAAGCATCCGGTACTTTGGATGGGGTTTGTTAGGCCCAATAGATCTATCTTTAGGATTCACGTCAATTAGGGTGTCTGTTCCCTAATTCTTAGATTACCAGACTTTAATAAAAAGGGGCATATTCGATTTCGATAATTCAACCATAGAATGTAGTTTCAATTACTTGTGTCTATTTCGTCAAACATTTATAAAAGCGCATGTGTTCTCAGTCCCAAAAATATAAAGGGTAAAAAGGCAAATGAAACTCACCATACTGTATTTCGTAGTAAAAATACATATAACGTCATTGAACAAGTGCAAGGTTGGCCTCGGATTCACGAACCTAAATTAATTATATATATTTATGTGTTGGTCAATATTTGTCTAACAAATTAGGTCAAGTCATAGTGTACCACAATCCTAATGCTCGAGACTAATATGCAAAAGTCAACAAAAGTAAATTTGACTCAAAATAATTTCCAAAAATCTATACATGATTAATATATAGTTTAAATATCGTCGTTTTATATTTTTAAATATTTTTAAAAGATTTATTAGAGTAAATAATATAATTTATTTATTAATAAATAAAATTTTATATTAAATTTATATAATAAAATATACTTTTATAAATATTAAGTAATAAAATTTATCGGGTTCATTTAATATCATAAAGATAATATGATAGGTATTATTAAAGTAAGTTATTACACGTAGTAAAATATGTTTGTATCACATATTTATTTGATAAAATAATATCTATAATGATAGTAAGTAAAAGTTGTATTATTTTGTAATAATAATTATTATTATAAAAATATCAATATTTATAATTACTAAGATGACATTATGATAAAACGATGATTCTAATTATGATAACTTTAATATTTACGATAATTTTAATATTATCTTTAAAATAATAATTCTATTTAAAATAATAATAATGATGATATTTTATAGTAACAATGACATTTCTATTAAAATGATAATTTTTGTTAAAATGGTAGTTTTAATACTAACGATACTTTTAATAATAATAGTAATGATAAAAATAATAAGAACGATAATTTTATCTAAATCAATATCTTATAATATTTTAATTTCATCATGATACTCTTACCCATTATTTCCTAATCGTTTCGTTTAATAGCTTTTAATCGTCTTTTATATCGTGTTCATAATAATGATAATAATAGTAATCAAAATAATTAGGTGTAACAAATATTTGTTTTAATTACACTAATATTAATAATGATAGTTACTATAACATTATTAACGATAATACTAATAATTATCTTAATGATAATATAGTAATAATAATAATAACAATAACAATAACAATAACTATTTTTAAATAATGATATATATATATATATAATATATTAATAATGATAATAATAAAAATACCAATATTAATAATAATAATAATAATTGGATAATAATAATAATACTAATTATAACTTTAACGATAATAACGATAGTAATAAAAAAAATTAACAATTTTTAATGATAAATCCCTTTTATTGTTAAAGATAATAATAATGATAATAATAAGATAAAACTAGAACGACGATAAAAATGACGATAATAATAATCATTTTTAATAAAAATATCGAAAATTCAATTGATTATAACTTCTAATCCGTTCATCGAAACCATTCGATATCTAAAGGAAAAGTTCTTAATTTTTCGCTAGCTTTCCAAGGAAATGCATATCTTATACCTTATCTCAACCGCAAGTGTAACTAATTTAAGATTCAACCTAACCTGTCTAAGGGCAAAATCAAAAGTACAAGCATGCATAATCCTAAATACTCGAGCACTAGTCAGGGATACACTATTAGTATGTAAAAGTTAAATTATGAGTACTCACGTATCAATATTGAGATTCAATATTGCAGGAAAGGTACGTGAACGCAACGGAAATGATAAACACTATATTGACCTCACGAGCATACCCATGAACCATACTCAATCACCTCCATAGCTATAACCCATAATTTACTTAATCCTATCCCATTCGAAAAACAATTTCGAAATCACTCGGACAGCACTCTATCGTAATATTTTATGTATACTAATAATATCTTGAAATAATACGGAGTAAATATATATATGTAAATCGATTGAGAGAGTTTAGAGAAAAATATTTTCAAGTTTCTATGAAATAATGAAACCTATTGAATTCTATTTATAATAGATTTTTGAATTATTAAAGTAAATTATTAAAGCATGAATTATTAAAGTATGAATTATTAAAGTGAATTATTAAAGTATGAATTATTAAAGTGAATTATTAAAGTATGAATTATTAAAGTGAATAATTAAAGTTAAAGTAAAGTAAAAATAAAGTAAATGTAAAGTTTAAGTATAGTAAAAGTATAAAACTATGTACGTATAATACGCGTATAAATATATATAATATTAATTTAAATCGTTATATATATTTAATAAAATAAAATATAAATATCTTTATCTTTATCATACTAGTTAAGTAATGAGTTATCAAAAGTGGTTCTAGATATTTATAAAAGTTATATACGTTTTAATAATAAAGTTCTTTTTAAACTGAAAACGTTTTTGTACGTTTGAAACTAAATAGATCAATCGAGTCTTTATGAGATTCAATCTTCCACTATCCTTTGTCTAGTTCTCAATGATTGACAATTTGTTCTTATTTATAAATCACTTTACCATTTTTCGAATATTGTTAAAATAGAAAGATTTCTCAAATCAACGTGGGCCTTTCAACAGAGACTTGTAATCATAATTCAATATATCTGATAATTCAATCATTTGATCTTATCTTCTAATTCCATTGATAAACATTTTGAAACAGATACAATCATATAAAGTATTTAATCTAATAGTTTGTTTACGTTTCAAGTTATAATATATATACACATATACATATATAATCATATTCGTTTAATGGTTCGTGAATCGTTGGAACTTGGTCGAGGTTGAATGAATGTATGAACATAGTTTAAAATTCTTGAAATTTAACTTAACAAATATTGCTTATCGTGTCGGAAACATATAAAGATTAAAGTTTAAATTTGGTTGGAAATTTCCGGGTTGTCACAGTACCTACCCGGTTTTCCACATCCATAACAAACAAAGGCAGCATTACTTGTTTCGCCACTATTTATTCCTTTAGTTCTGTTAAACTTTGGTCTGTAGACCTCACACTTTTTTGCACCATGGCCAGTTCTTTTACACTTGGTGCAAAATGTCGTGCAGATTCCATTCTGGTGGTACTCTTCACACCTTTGGCATTTTTGGTTTTTGTTACCGTTGTTATTGAGGTTGTTGTTGGGATTGTTATTGTTGTTGGAACGGTTGTTGTAGTTGTTGTTGTTGGGACATTTGGTGTAGTTATTGTTAGGATTGCGGTTATTGTTGCGATTATTGTTGCGGTTGTGGTTGTAATTGTTGTTGTTGTATTGGTGACCCTTGTCACTGGTTTATTCCCACTTTCTCTTGAGTTGTTTCGTGTTGGTTTCTTTGGCCGCCTGCTCTTTAATTCTTCCCTCAATCTGATTTATGAGTTTATGAGCCATTCGACTTGCCTTTTGTATGGAAGTGGGCTCGTGTGAACTCACATCTTCTTGAATCCTTACTGGTAACCCTTTTATAAACGCGTCGATCTTCTCTTTTTCATCTTCGAACGTTCCTGGACATAATAGGCACAACTCTGTGAATCGTCGTTCATATGTGGTAATGTCGAACCCTTGTGTTCGTAACTCTCTAAGCTCTACCTTGAGCTTATTGACTTCGTTTCTAGGACGGTACTGCTCGTTCATCAATTGCTTGAATGCCGACCACGGTAGTGCGTAAGCAGCATTTTGTCCTACATGTTCAAGATAGGTGTTCCACCACGTTAACGCAGTACCTGTGAAGGTAGGCGTAGCGTACTTAACTTTGTCCTCTTCAGTACAATTACTTATGGAAAACACCGATTCGACTTTCTCAGTCCACCGTTTCAATCCAATTGGTCCTTCGGTTCCATCAAATTCCAGAGGTTTGCAGGCAGTGAATTCTTTGTAGGTGCATCCTACACGATTTCTTATGGAATTAGTTCCACTGCTAGATCCAGAGTTATTGTTATTTTGTATCGTAGCCTGTACTGCGGCTATGTTTGTTGCAAGGAAAACACGGAAGTCTTCCTTGCTCATGTTCAAATTCTGACGAGTCGCCGGTGTCATTTCCTTCAAAAAATAGCCAAAAGAATTGAGTTAATCGTATAGAATTTAAGAGTAGTCAATAGTATCTCGTAGCATCATATGAACTTATTTATAAAAGCTTTTTCTTCATATTAGCGTTTTATAAGTTTAAATTCGGGTACTACCTACCCGTTAAGTTCATACTTAGTAGCTAATATACAATTCAACTATTACAATTCCATATGAAAAACTGATTTTAATAATATATCACATACAATTATTCTTCAAACTTACAACTTCGCTATATTACATATAACATGAAATATAGTACACTTTGATACAGAACAGTTTTGAAGATAAAACTAGTTAATACGCAAGTTGTTCAGCAAAGGAAATAAAGACATGTAATTCATAAGTCCAGAAACAAGTCATCCATTCAGGTTTTACTAAGACGACTTCCCATCCTTGGTCTTGTGGAAAGTAACCGTTATGACCATTGGCTAGGCAGCATGTTGTAATGTTGTCAAAAGGACGAGGGTTTCGTGATGCCCAACAGCCTTGTAGCAATCTAAAAACCTTGTTTCTTACCCCAACTACTGAGTCCGTCACTTGTGGGAATATTTTATTTAAAAGTTGTAACCCGATATTCTTTTTCTCACTTTGATAAGAAGCGAACATCACTAACCCATAAGTATAACATGCTTCTTTATGTTGCATGTTAGAAGCTCTTTCTAACTCACGAAATCCTATATTGGGATATGTTGAGTCAAAATAGGTTCGTAACCCGTAGTGTAAATTGCATTTGGGTTCCCCGCATTTAACGCTTTAAAGAAAACACGGCGTAGCTTACGGTCTCCCCAATGTGATATACCCCACCTATCAAAGGAAAGCCTTTTATAAACTAAGGCATTTCCGGAAAGTCTTTCAAATGTTTGACAAGTTAATTTCGCCATAACTAAATGTGCAGATGAACTCTGACCGACTTTAGACAAGATTTCCTCAATCATATCCTCTGGTAGGTCTTCTAAAATATTCGGTTGTCTACCCTTAACGTCCATTTTTTTTATACTGTAAAATAGACAAGGATTAGATTCGTAAAAGATAATTAACAAAAAATACAAGCAATTTTTACATAGAACATAAAAGTACAAGCACACTACAATACATACACAACATGATTACAACCCTCTAATCTGAATCACTGGTTTCTTCTTCTTCGGACTTGGTTCGTTTTCCTAATTTTCTAGGAATATATGGTGTTCCTCTAATACGAGCCGTCGTTTTCCACAATGGTTTAGAAAAACTTGGTGGTTTAGAGGTTCCCGGGTCATTGTTACATTTTAGGAAATACGGATGTTGCCGATACATATAAAGTTCATCGGGGTTGGAATCGGGTTTCTCTATTTTTATACCTTTTCCCTTATTATTTTCTTTCGCTTTATTAAATTGGGTCGAGGTAATTTCTATAACATCATCGGAATCCTCATCGGGATCCGATTCATCGAAAAATTGGTAATCTTCCCAATATTTTGCTTCCTCGGTGGAAACACCATTGACCATTATTAACTTTGGTCTGTTAGCTGAGGATTTTCTTTTATTTAATCGAATTACTGTAGGTATCGATATTTCTTCCTCCGGAACCTCTTCTTCTTCTGGTTCCTCCTCTTCCGGTTCCTCCTCTTCCGGTTCCTCCTCTTCCGGTTCTTCTTCGGGAATTTGTGAATCTTCCCAAAATATATTCGACTCTTCATTATTATTAGGTGAATCGATGGGATTTTTACTAGTGGTAAACATCTATCACACAATATCAAACACATCAAGAGGTTAATATATCACATAATATTTACATGTTAATAATATATAGTTTCCAACAAAAGTGTTAAACGATCGTTTTTAAAGAAAACACGGTCGAAGTCCAGACTCACTAATGTATCCTAACAAACTCGATAAGACACACTAATGCAAATTTCTGGTTCTCTAAGACCAACGCTCGGATACCAACTGAAATGTCCCGTTCATATTGATTATAAACGTTCCATATTAATTGATTTCGTCGCGAGGTTTTGACCTCTATATGAGACATTTTTCAAAGACTGCATTCAATTTTAAAACAAGCATAACCTTTATTTTATCGATTAAGGTTTAAAAAGCATTATGTAGATTATCAAATAATGATAATCTAAAATATACTGTTTACACACGACCATTACATAATGGTTTACAATAAGAATATATTACATCAAAAATAAGTTTTTTTGAATGCAGTTTTTATACAATATCATACAAGCATGGACTCCAAATCTTGTCCTTATTTTAGTATGCAACAGCGGAAGCTCTTAATAGTCACCTAAGAATAAACATGCTTAAAACGTCAACAAAAATGTTGGTGAGTTATAGGTTTAACCTATATATTTATCAAATCGTAATAATAAACCACAAGATTTCATATTTCAATATACATCTCATACATAGAGATAAAAATCATTCATATGGTGAACACCTGGTAACCGACATTAACAAGATGCATATAGAATATCCCCATCATTCTAAGACACCCATCAGACATGATAATTTCGAAGTACTAAAGCATTCCAAATTCCAGAATGGGGCTTGTTGGGCCCGATAGATCTATCTTTAGGATTCGCGTCAATTTGGGGGTCTGTTCCCAAATTCTTAGGCTACCAAGCTAAAAAGGGGCATATTCGGCTTCGATCATTCACCCATATAATGTAGTTTCATTTACTTGTGTCTATTTCATAAAACATTTATAAAGTTGCATGTATTCTCATCCCGAAATATTAGATTTTAAAAGTGGGACTATAACTCACTTTCACATATTTTTACTTCGTCGGAAAGTAAGACTTGGCCACTGATCGATTCACGAACCTATACAAATATGTACATATCTATCAAAGTATGATCAAAATATATTTACAACATTTTTTATTACGTTTTAATGATTTGAGTTTGTTAAGTCAGCAGTCCTCGTTAGTAACCTACAGCTAGTTGTCCACAGTTAGATGTACAGAAATAAATAAATATAAATTATCTTGATCAATCCACAACCCAGTGTATACAAGCCTCAGGCTAGATCACAATTCAAACTATATATATTATTTTGGAATCAACCTCAACCATGTATAGCTAACTCCAACATTACTGCATATAGAGTGTCTATGGTTGTTCCAAAATATATTATATAAATGGGTCGATATGATATGTCAAAACATTGTATACGTGCCTATGGTATCCCAAGATTACATAATATATATTAGAATACATGAATAATATAATATAAGTTTGTTAAGTTATGATTTATATAGAATTGTTACAATATTTCCCGTAGCTACAACAATAAAAAAAAAATCCAATCTTGTTTTACCCATAACTTCTTCGTTTTAAATCCGTTTTGAGTTAATCAAATTGCTATGGTTTTATATTGAACTATATTTTATGAATCTAAATAGAAAAAGTATAGATTTATAGTCAGAAACATAAGTTACAAGTCGTTTTTGTAAAGGTAGTCATTTCAGTCGAAAAAAACGACGTCTAGATGACCATTTTGGAAAACATACTTCCACTTTGAGTTTAACCATGATTTTTGGATATAGTTTCATGTTCATACGAAAAATAATTTTCCCAGAAGAACAAATTTTAAATCAAATTTTATCATAGTTTTTAATTAACTAACCCAAAACAGCCTGCGGTGTTACTACGACGGCGTATATCCGGTTTTAAGTTATTTTTCGTGTTTTTCGGTTTCAAATCATTAAGTTAGCATATCATATAGATATATAACATGTGTTTAGTTGATTTTAAAAGTCAAGTTAGAAGGATTAACTTTTTTTTGCGAACAAGTTTAGAATTAACTAAACTATGTTCTAGTGATTACGAGTTTAAACCTTCGAATAAGAAAGTTTTATATATATGAATCGAATGATGTTATGAACATCATTACTACCTCAAGTTTAGTAGGTAAACCTACTGGAAGTGACAAGAAATGATCTAGCTTCAAAGGATCTTGGATGGCTTGAAAATTCTTGAAGTAGGATCATCACACAAAAACAAGTTCAAGTAAGATTTTTACTCGAATTAAGATAGTTTATAGTTATAGAAATTGAATCAAAGTTTGAATATGATTATTACCTTGAATAAGAAAGATAACCTACTATAAATAACAAAGGTTTCTTGATCTTAGATGAATACTTGGAATGGATTAGAAAGCTTGGATGTAAACTAGTAAACTTGAAAGGATTTTCGAAGTGTTCTTGAAGTGTTCTTCCTAAGATGATTATAGCTTGATTCTTGAAGTAATTTTTGATGAAGATGATGATTAGATACTAGAAAAATTCGTTCATAAGTGTGTGTGTGTGTATGTGTGTGTGTGTTGAGAGAGAATTAGAAAGAGAATTGGAAGTGAAATGGAGTGAATGATGAGTGGTAAGTGGTGAGTGGTGAGTGGGGTTAAAAGGAGTTCTAGTTAGTTGACTAGTTCATGGTAGAAGTTAAAATTGATTAGTCATACATGACATAATCAAGAGTGGAATCCCATGCTAGTTCCTATTAGTATATACCCACAGTAAGTACGTCTAGAAGCTGTGTATAATACGGGTATGAATACGACTAGAATTCTTGATGAAAAAAGAATTGGAATGTAATTGTACCCATTTTCGTTAAGTATTAGTCTTTTGATATATGTCTTGAAGTCTTCCAAAAGTATATTAATACATCTAAATACACTACATGTATATACATTTTAACTGAGTCGTTAAGTCATCGTTAGTCGTTACATGTAAGTGTTGTTTTGAAACCTTTAAGTTAACGATCTTATTTAATTTTGTTAATCCATTGTTAATTATATCTAATGAGATGTTAAATTATTATATTATCATGATATTATGATATATTAATATATCTTAATATGATATATATATATATATATATATATATATATATATATATATATATATATATATATATATATATATATATACATTTAAATGTCGTTACAACGATAATCGTTACATATATGTCTCGTTTCGAAATCCTTAAGTTAGTAGTCTTGTTTTTACATATGTAGTTCATTGTTAACATACTTAATGATATATATAATTATCATTTTATCATGTTTAAATATATTGTAACAATATCTTAATATTATACATATGTATTTAGTAAGACGTTGTAATAACGATAATCGTTATATATATCGTTTCGAGTTTCTTAACTTAGTAGTCTCATTTTTATGTATATAACTCATTGTTAATATACTTATGGAGATACTTACTTATCATAATCTCATGTTAACTATATGTATATCCATATATATATCGTCATGTCGTTTTTATAAGTTTTAACCTTCGTGAATCGCCGGTCAACTTGGGTGGTCAATTGTCTACATGAAACTCATTTCAAATAATCAATTCTTAACAAGTTTGATTTCTTAACATGTTGAAAACACTTAATCATGTAAAAATAAATTTCATTTAATATATATAAACATGGAAAAGTTCAGGTCACTACAGAACGTAAAATCCTAGGAATTCACCTGGAATTCATTAGGTCACCTGAACCAAATCGGGTGTCAACCGCAAGAACGGTGGTTGCTTAACATGGTCGAAGACAGGACCTTGTGCCAGATCGAAAAACTATAGGGTGATCTTTACTATTGCTCCTACAAAGGATAGTAATTGCATCCGACACAATATAGACCATAATTAAAAGCATGCCAGGGGACATTGCCTTAACAGTTGCTTGTTCAACACATTCCTTTACAACTGGACGGTAGTTTACCGAAAGGTAATATACAGAGCAAGTATACTGGACGTGTTGCTTTCCTAATACAAGGTTAGCAAGTAGGTGACACAAAATCATAAGTTTTGAGCTAAAATTTTCAAATCTGAAACCCACCAAACTCACAAAAACATTTTGCAAACACCGGTGAAGGGTTATTCCGGAAAACTTATCTAGGGTAAAAGCTAGATTGAATTTTCAAAAGATCAAATATTTTCATAAAGATCCAATTTCCTAAAGGATCTAAATTTTCATAGTCATGTGGGACTGTAAACCACATCGTTACTACCATTGTTCATACCGTCGTATAGAAATCACTGATGTACAAAGTGTGAAGAATAAAGAAGTGATTCTAGCATTTTTATTTCAAGACTATATTGCTTGAGGACAAGCAATGCTCAAGTGTGGGAATATTTGATAATGCTAAAAACGAACATATATTTCATAGCATTATCCCTCAAGAAAGACAAGCTTTTGGTTGCAATTGTTCTATTTACAAGTGATATTCGTTTAAATAATAAAAGGTGAAGACAAAAGACAGATTCGACGAATTGAAGATGCAAACGACCAAAAAGCTCAAAAGTACAAAGTACAATCAAAGTGGTTCAAATTATTGATGAGAAACGTCTCAAAATTACAAGAGTACAAGACGCGAAACGCAAAGTACAAGATATTAAATTGTACGCAAGGACGTTCGAAAATCCGAAACCGGGACCAAAGACAACTTTCAAAGCGTGACGCAACGGAGCGAAAATTACAAGTCAACTATGTACATAAATATAATATAATATATAAATAATTCTTAAAATTATTTATATATTATATATATTTATTTAAAACCGTCGGCAAGAAGCAAACAACAATATGTGAGTTGGAATCCCAGGCCATGCGATCGCATGGCCAGGAAGAAGAAAATCCATACAATCGCATGACATACTTTTTCAGCTCAGGTCCTATAAATTGCAAAGTTTGGTCGACGAATTTGACACCTTTTTCTCTTCTCTCTATCTCAAACGTATATATATATATATATATATATATATATATATATATATATATATATATATATATATATATTATAATTTTAATTTTAATTTTAATAATAAGGGTATGTTAGCGAATGTTGTAAGGGTGTAAGTCGAAATTCTGTCCGTGTAACGCTACGCTATTTTTAATCATTGTAAGTTATGTTCAACCTTTTTAAATTAATGTCTCATAGCTAAGTTATTATTATGCTTATTTAAGCCGAAGTAATCATGATGTTGGGCTAAAATATTAAGACGGGGTAATTAGGCTTTGAACCATAATTGGGGTTTGGACAAAAGAACGACACTTGTGGAAATTAGACTTTGGGCTATTAATGGGCTTTATATTTGTTTAATTAAATGATAGTTTGTTAATTTAATATTAAGATTTACAATTGGACGTACCTATAAATAACCATATACTCTCGATCGGACACGATGGCCGGGATATTTATAAGTACTAATAATCGTTCATTTAACCGGACACGGGAATGGATTAATAGTCAATGGACTTATTAAAATAGGGGTGAATTATATACAAGGACACTTGGTGTAATTATAGTTTATGTCCCCAATTAGTTGGAATATTTGACTTCGGATATAAGGATAATTTGACGAGGACACTCGCACTTTATATTTATGACTGATGGACTGTTATGGACAAAAACCAGACGGACATATTGAATAATCCAGGACAAATGACAATTAACCCATGGTAATAAACTAAAATCAACACGTCAAACATCATGATTACGGAAGTTTAAATAAGCATAATTCCTTTATTTCATATTTAATTTCACTTTTAATTATCGTACTTTAATTTATTGTCATTTTATTTATCGTACTTTTTTATTATCACAATTTTATTTATCGCACTTTTATTTATCACAATTTCATTATCGTTATTTACTTTATGCTTTAATTTAAGTTATATTTATTTTTAATATTTTACATTAGGTTTTAACTGCGACTTAAGTTTTAAAATCGACAAACCGGTCATTAAACAGTAAAAACCCCCTTTTTATAATAATAATACTACTTATATATATATATATATATATATATATATATATTTACAAATATAGTTTTTAAAAATATAGCGTTAAACTTGGCTAAGATCCATGTGGAACGAACCGGACTTACTAAAAACTACACTAATGTACGATTAGGTACACTGCCTATAAGTGTTGTAGAAAGGTTTAGGTATATCAACTCTATAAATAAATAAATAAATTGTGTAAAATTGTATCGTATTTAATAGTAATTCCTAGTAAAAATTAATACTATTTCGTATACACCTCGCATAACATCATTAACAATTCGTGTTAAGTGTTGCAGATTGTAGTGTGTTTGTGATTCTATCACATTTGGTTTGATCATACGCAGCTAATTGGTGTAGTTTGAGAAAGGATTCGATTGAATTTCTAAGTTTTCATACTTAGACTCGGTATTGTCAACTGCTACAGTTGACACTCGGTATCCTATACATTCGGTATCTTTGATATTCTGTGTGTTACTAACTTGTTTCCTTGTGCAGCAAGGTTACCGAATCTAATTCAAAGGAATTGGATTGTGTTTGCATTCAAAAGTTTACAGAATTTGACTACCGAGTCAAATACCAAACCAGAGTCTCGGTATCACTTAATTCATTGGTTTTAAGTGTTCTAAGGCTTCAAATCTTGTGGTTACTGAATCTTTACCGAATCTGGGTGTGATACTTATGTTACTGATCAGTTTCTGATACAGAATCTGGTTTACCGAATCTTTACAGAATCTGCTACAGTACCGAACCACTTACCGAGTCTACTACAGTACCGAACCAGATACCGAATCTGACATTTTTGTTAGATTATTGTGATCTTTCATCCTAGATTTGTGTAATACCGAATCTTTATCGAATCTACCTCAATTTCAAGATGTCTACTCAATATACTTTGATCATTGGATCAGATTCCCGTCCTCCAGTGTTGTTTGATGGCAAGTACACTCAGTGGCTTCACCGTATCACTCAGTACATAGACTACAAGGGTGAGAAAGCAAATTACATATGGGCTTCTCTGAGAGATGGTCCAGTTGTGGATTATCATCCAGATACTGGTATGCCAATTCCAGTCTATGAACTTTCTGGTGATAAACGTGAGAGAGCTCAGGGTGACATAGAGGCAAAGAACATTGTTATGCAAGCTATCCCGTATGAGTTGTTTAAAAATGTTGATAGCAACACCACAGCAAAAGATATATGGGATGAGATCAAATGACAGCAAGAAGGTTATGACATGTCAGATGTTACTAAACTGAATAAGGCTTTGGAATTTTATGAAGATTTCAAGCAGGAATCCGAAGAACAACTTAAGGATACCTATCGTCATTTTAATGGTGTTCTCAATGAGTTGAAAAGGTGCAAGATCATAAAAGTGAATGCTGAAGTCAACATGAAGTTCCTCAAAAAGCTCAATGATGATTGGCTTCCTTATAGAACCATTGTTCGATCTACCAAAGAGATTGATAAGATGACTATTCATGAGCTTGTTGGAATTCTTATGCATTACCAACCTGAAGTGTCTAAACTTCAAGAGGGAAGGAAAGAGTCATCTCTAAGTGATCCTCTTACTCTCATTGCCAAAAACAAGAGCAAATCATTTACAACTTCCAAAAGCTTGTCCAAGAAAGTGCTTGTTGAAGAATCAACTAATTCTGAAGAGTTGAATCTTTCTGATGTTGATGATTATCACCTTGAATTAGTCAAGATGGCAGCCATGTTCACCAAAGCCTTGAACAAACACAAGTTCAAAGGCAAATCAAGCAATCGACGCAAGAACTTATCTTCATCCTCCTACTACAAGAAACCTGATCAATCAAAACAACAACGTACTGATGATTCCAAGAAGGATGATTCCATCTGTTTCAATTGTGGCAAAGCTCGTCATTACTCTCGTGAGTGCAAGATGCCTAAGAAAAAGGATGCAGCTTACTACAAGAAGAAAATGTTGATGGCAAAGATTGTAGAAACAGGAGGAGAGCTGAAACCGGTTGATGATACTTGATTTAACTGGACTGATGATTCAGATTCAGAGGTGGAACATGCAAATGTTTGCAAGGTGACCAAGCTTATCAAAGCAAAGGAAGCAATGGAGAATTCTGACTCAACATCTGATGATGATGAGGTACAATCAAATAAAATCTCAACTGATTTTTTCAAAATGCAAAATGACCTGATGAAGAACTTGGTCTCATTGTCAAAAGAAGTTAAAGGTTTAAAATCAGAAAACAAGGTTTTGAAAGATAAAATCAAACTAAATGAAACCAAACCTTCATCATCTAAATTACAATCGGAGTTGGAAAGATTGAAAGTCCAACTCAACTCTATGGAAACTGAGTTGGAAGATTTCAAAAAGATAATTCATCCGATTAAATTCGAAAGGACTGATTACTGTCTAAAATCGGAACGACTTGTAGAAAAAGTTCAATTTTTAGAAAAAGATCTTTCTGATTTGAAAACTCGACATGAATCCACACTTTCAAAGCTAAACAAGAAATTTATTCAATTGAAAAACACCATAATTGAGAAGAACACTGAAATTTCTTCATTGTCAAAAGAGTCTTATCAAATGAAAGCTCAACTTGCTCGATATGAGGAAAAACTCTATCGTACAGAGCAATCTAAAGCTATCATTGATATGGAACTCTCAAAACAGACAATTTTCATGAATAGACCAAAAATGATACATGGTGAAAAGTGGGGGTTGGGTTATGAAGATCCTAAGATTTTAGATAATGCTTCCAAAAAGATTCCAGGATTATATCATTCTGATTACTTTCAAGCTAGTTTACCATCTCATTTTGTGCATGCTTCTGATGCTGATTTTGATGATATTATTGTTAATCGTAAATCTAGAAAATACCATCAAATTAGCTTAATGTATGAGAAAATCAATGCTAAAATGGGTAAATCAAATACTGATTTCTTGAAGGAACTTGTTGAAACTGAAAAGAATATGCAACGTGAAAATTATGTGCCTAAGCGTAGAATGGTTTATATCCCTACACTCATGCTAGAGAAATACATTTTAATGCTTGAGAATGAAGTGTTTAACAAACCTAGTTCTAGCATTATTACCATAGATGAGGTGTTTGATGAATTAACTTTTGATGTGAAACTAATTCTACCGGCCTTACCTGCATGTTCTGATGATGTTTTATGTGAAGACCTAGCACATGAACTAACTGTATTCTTTGAGACAGAATTCCTAGGTCAAACTGCTTTAGATGTAAAGGTAGAACCACGAGAAGAACCACCTGTTGAAAACTTGATAGACTTTAACACAACAATTGATCCTTTGAATGAATTCTATGCAAGCATACCTGCTCTACGAATTTTGAGTCGTAAAGTAGATATACTGGAAAAGGAAAATGTTGAATTGCAACTTAAGTGTCAATCATTAGAACAAATTCTTGCTTTTGTGTGATAAATTGCCCCCACTTCCTAAGAAAGAATGTACTTATGATTTTAAGGAAGGTGAAGTGATAGTTTCTGCTGATGAATTATGTCTTAAAATTAAAAGCTTAAAACAAAAGATAATCCAACTGAAACAGGCTAACACACTTAAGCAACCATCTTCTGTTGAAACCAATGTGGCTGAATGTGTTGGTGGGATTACTAAGAAGGTGAAGGGGACAAAACATCTAAGGATGCAATACCCATCACTATTCTTAAAAATCCTCTACCTTCTCAATTTGGTAAACGTGTTTCAAAAGTTGCAACTTCAACGCAATTTGTCATCAAGAAAGTTCATTCTCAAAATGGTTCTGTGTCAACTGAAAAGATTCCTATGATTCCAATGTTAAATAAATCAAAGGAGAGTATTTTAACAAGATCAGTTAAGTTTGAACAACACACAAGTCCTAAACCTGATTTGAGTGAGTATGATGCAAAAGAACATAAAATCAAATTAGAAATTTTGCAAAATCAAACATCTCATGTGTCAACTGAAAAGTTTGGACGTCTAACTAACAGAGGTGTTTTCCGTGTCACATATCATAATTCAAACTTGACTTACAATTCTGTATGGGTTCCTAAGTCAACGACTAAGAAAGTAGCAAATAAACTAAAGCAATCTACTAGTCGAACTAGGAAGTCATCACATGTATTTCAATTTTCTTATGTGAACAAAACATCTACATGGAATAAGTTGTGTGTTAAGACTTCTGATAACGATGTAAAACTTGATATTGCGTATGATGCTTCATGTAATGTGGTTTTAAATGATGCTTTATTGTCTAAATTGCATGATGTACGTGATTATCTCATTGTTGATCCAAATTTTGTTGTTGGTACTAACCGTAGAGGACCCAAGAAACTTTGGGTACCTAAACTCTAGGAAATTAACTTTTACAGGGTTTCAACGTCTGTGTTTGGTATATCGATTCCAGTTGCTCTTGACACATGACGGGCGATAAATCCTTGCTTGTCAATTTCGTTGATAAATTCCTAGGAACGGTTACATTTGGAAATGATGAGATTGCATCAATAACGGGTTATGGAGATTTTGTGAAGAATGGCATAACGATCAAACGGGTCTCATATGTTGAGGGTTTGGGGTGCAGTTTATTTAATGTCAGCCAATTTTATGAAGAAGATCTCAAAGTTTTATTTAAACGTCGTCAATGCTCGGTGCAATCCACCTATGGAAACGATCTCCTTGTTGGTAAACGTTGTGCTTCACTTTATACTATTGACCTCAATGATGCACCATCACATGGAAACATGTGTTTGGCTACCCGTTCCACGAAGAAAAATTCATGGTTATGGCATCACCGGATGTCACACCTGAATTACAAGGGTATTAATCGACTAGTCTCTAAAGACTTAGTTGATGGTATTCCAAGCTTTCAATATGATAAGCATCATGTGTGTCCATCATGTGTGATGGGTAAGCTGAAACGGACTAATCATCCGCTTAAGCAAAACCCCAGTACTTCATCATCTTTGCAACTATTGCATATGGACTTATGTGGACCCATGAGAATTTCGAGCCTCGGTGGCCAAAAACATGTGCTTGTTATTGTAGATGACTATACCCGATATACATGGATTTTTCTTTTGTGGACCAAATCTGAAACCCCTGCCATTATCATTGAGTTCATTAAAAAGACTCAACGCTCCTTTAACAAACATGTTAAGAGTATCCGAAATGATAATGGGACGGAATTTAAGAATGACCTGCTTGATAGTTATTTGAAAGACCAACACATTGAACATCAGTTCTCTACAGCAGGAACCCCTCAACATAATGGAGTAGTCGAACGACGTAATCGTACGCGATGCGAGGCAGCTTGAACGATGCTTGCCTACTCCAAACTACCTCCAAAAATGTGGGGGGAGGCCATTTCCACTGCATGTTATATCCAAAATCACTGCATCATTAATAAACATTTTGATAAAACTCCTTATGAGTTACTAAATGTTAGACGCCCGAATGTCAAATATTTCCGTGTCTTTGGTTGTATATGCTATGTGCTTAACGATTTTGATAGCCACGAAAAGGTTGATCCTCATGGCGATCAGGCCATATTTCTCGGTTATTCCTCGAACAAAGTTGCTTATCGTGTCTATCACAAATGGACAAAGACGATCAAGGAAAGCATCAATGTTAAGTTCGATGAATTTTTGGGAATGGCTTTTGAACAACTAGGTTCAAAACCCGATCCTAACCTGGCTACTACTTCTTCCACGCAAAATTCAATTTTCTTGAAGAAGGGTGTTCCTACGGTAACAACAGAGGGGAACTGGATATCTTGTTTGATAGTCTTTATGCTCTTCAACAGAATTCAAATGTTCAAGCCGTATCAGTTACACCGTCATAGTCAACTACTATGGAGACTCAACTAAGTCTCTTTGATGAAGATACAACACCAACTGATTCACCTGTTGCTTCTTCATCCTCCCTCCCACCTCCTGATGATAATCTTGAACCAATTCAAGATACATCTGTTAATACAACTCCAGTTGTTTCTCCAGATACTTAAATGAATCCATTAGAAAATGTTACATCACTACAAGCGGATCAAGGCTCAACGTCAACAACGGTTGATTTTTCAATGGATGCCACTGATGTACAACCTCTTCCACATAACAACCGATGGACTAAAAGTCATACAATTGATCTTATCATTGGTGATGCATCTGCTCCAGTCTCAACTCGAAGGGCCACTCGGAATATGTGTCTATACACTGCTTTTCTTAGTAAGATTGAACCAACAACGATTGCTCAAGCTTTACTAGATCCGAACTGGGTGGTAGCAATACAAGAAGAGATCATTCAGTTTGATCGTTTGAAAGTATGGTGATTAGTTCCAAGACCCACGGTCAACAACCAATAGGGGTTAAGTGGATTTTCAAGAACAAGAAGGATTCTGATGGAATTGTGGTTCGAAACAAGGCACGTCTTGTGGCCAAGGGATATCGACAATAAGAGGGTATTGATTATGACGAATTGTTTGCTCCAGTTGCTAGGATTGAGGCTATTTGTCTTTTCCTTGCATTTGCTTCTCATATGAAGTTCACGATGTTTCGAATGGATGTCAAAATTGCTTTTCTGAACGGTCATTTTCAAGAGGAAGTTTATGTTGATCAACCAGAAGGATTTGTTGATCTCATTCATCCAAACCACGTCTACTACTTGGAGAAAGCTTTGTATGGTCTGAAGCAAGCATAGCGTGCATGGTACGAGACCTTGACAAATTATTTGCTGGATAATGGCTTCTCTCGTGGAACAATTGATATAACGCTATTCATCTGTAAAAACCACGGTCACATTCTCTTGGTTCAAATTTACGTTGATGACATTATTTTTAGTTCCACGTCCCCGGCCTTATGTAAAGAATTTGGTGACCTTATGGCCAACAAATTCAAAATGAGCATTCTTAACTAGCTTAATTTCTTCTTGGGGTTACAAGTAAAACAATTACCAAACGGGATTTTTATCAGTCAAACAAAATATATCAATGATATGCCAAAACGTTTTAAAATGACTGCTTTAAAACCAATGACAACCCCAATGAGGACTTTACTGGATGCTGATGCTAATAGGGAACCCTTTGACATTACGCTTTATCGAAGCATGGTTGGCTCTTTAATGTACCTGACTTCAAGTAGACCAGATATTACACTTGTTGTAACTGTCTGTGCCCGCTTTCAGTCGAACCCTAAGAAATCCCACTCCAAAGCGGTTGTTAGGATTTTCCAATACCTTAAAGGTACACCTAACCTTGGAATCTGGTATCCTCATGGATCCGATTTCAATCTCACTGCTTATTCTGATGCGGATCATAGCGGTTGCCATGTTGATAGAAAAAGTACATCTAGATCAATTCAGATGTTGGGGAATAGGCTAGTTGATTGGTCATCCAAAAAGCAGAACTGTGTGTCTTTATCAACAGCTGAGTCTGAGTATATTGTTGCAGCTCACTGTTGTTCACAAGTTTTGTGGATGCAAACTCAATTTTTGGACTATGGCTTTAAGATAACTAAGACCCCGATATACTGTGATTCACAAAGTGCAATTGCCATTACAAGAAACCCGGTCCAGCATTCTAAGACTAAAGACATAGATATTCGTTATCATTTCATTAAGGACCATGTAGAAAAAGGAGATGTAGAGTTATACTTTGTGCCTACCAAAGTGCAATTAGCTGACATGTTCACTAAAGCCTTAGATGAACTTAGGCTAAAGTTCTTGATCAAAGAGATTGGCATGGTAGAGTATAGTGCTTAATTTTCCTTAGTTCTATTGGGACTTAAACTTGGGATCTTGTGTTTAGTGGGAGTAGATACTTTCTAGGGGGAGCAACTGATCTCTTCTGCTTTAGATATTATCTTTCAAGAGGGAGCCTTTAGATTTATGTTAACTTCCTGAGTTTATTTTTCAATGGTTACGAAAATGGAGGTAACTCATTGATATCATATTTCAAGGGGGAGTTAATTTATTTTCTTGGAAACATATCAAAATGTTGATTTACTTTCTTGTATACCACATTTTGAGGGGGAGAAAAAGGGAGAAAATGAAATGAAAATTGATTTTCAAAAGTGAATTTATAAAAATATTAGTTTTATATCTGAAATACTTCACCAAGGCTTGTATACATCTCAGTATGCAACCCGTTTTAACAATTGGTATCACTGAAGATTTGTACTTTGTACATAATTCAAAGTTTTTCTAAGTACAAATCTTGTTTTGAAAAAATTCATAAAAATTGGAAAAGTTAAAATCCAAAAAGATTTGAATTTTACTGAATAAATGCTACTTTTAGCATTATACCGAATCTGACAGCCAACAGTACAGATTCGGTAAGTTCAAAATTTTTAAAAATTATCTCAGAAATGTTTTTCATTGAAAATGTGATAATCTTGGAAAATCCTTGATAAAGATCTGTCAAAATTTGAAGTTAATTTGTTGAATTTTGAAAATGGACTGCATTCGGTAAAATAGGCCCATTCGGTAAAACCCATGTTTTTCAAAATCATTTGGTATCTATAAATAGGAGGGTCAAAGTCAAACTTTCTCTTACTTTGAGTTAATTTCATATTGAATCTGACTTAACTTACCGAGTCTGCCTAATCTACCGAGTCCGGTCTTCTGTATCTTCAAATTCTTGGTATTTATTTGTTTTCATTAAATCTAAGATGCACATATTGTAGATCTGAGATAATTGAATGTTTATAAACCAGAAAAGATTGCAAATAACAAGATTGTGACACTCAATTTTGAAAAAGTGTTGACTATACCGAATCTGAGTCAAAAATCTTGAATCTTAAATTAAACTCATATGATTAGGATAATTAAGATGAAATCTTGTCAAATCTATGTTACATTGGTTGATTTATCAATTGACCGAGTCTGATTACATGTTTAATTGAGTATTTGACGGATTCTGTATATACCGAATGTGTTCTTGCTACAGTATCGAGTATGTTCAAATGATTAACATGCTTTTCTGATTTGATTGAGTTGTTAATTGATTATGATTATGTTTTTGCATGACATGAGACTTAATATGCATGTTTGAGTGATTATCTTTGAATTTTGAAGATACCTAATCTGTTCTTGGCTTGATACCGAGTCTGTTATTTGGTACTTTGAAATTATGTGATTTTTTACTTGAAACACTTAACATGTTTTATCTAAGTCTTTGAATTGAAATCTCAAGCTCATTTGGTTACCGAATCTGAAGTTTTTCAAGAATACCGAATCTGCTTGAATTGTGCTCAAACTTGACTAAGTGTTGTTCTGATTCTTTGTGTTATATAGTTGACTTTACATGATGATTGTGTAATGTGATGAATATCATATGAATATCATGTTTGTCAATTGCTTGTTCATATTTGGAATAAATGATTTTTATAACTTAGAAAAAATCATAAAAGTTATAAAATTTGAAAAATACAAAGGATTTCAAAGGAAATAATAATAGAGATATTTGCTTTATGATAATATCTTGTGGTCTTCTATTTCTTATTTATATAGCTAAATGGGGAACAATCACTTCATCAACTCTGAAACCAATATTCCCTGCAACTATTGGACTGCAATTCTAGAGAGGCATACGTTATGGCCTGCTCTAAGCTCTACTGCCAGTGTGGCTGTAACAGATCTAGAGCTTCTGAATGGAAAAATTAGGTTTGTGGAAGTTGCACAACCTACTGCTGCTAATCCAGAGGGAGAACAAGCTAGATTTGAATTTGAGCTACGAGGGGTACAAGGAATGAGGAGTATCACAAAGGCTGACTTCAGGAGGATCTTTCAGCTTCCTATTGTTTAGATTGCTCCTGCTTTACCTGCAACTCAGCAGATGATGAGTTCAATCTTCCAGCTTGGATATGTTGAAGCTACTAAAGTTGCACCAGCTAAGTTTCAGAAGAAATATCCACACTCACGGTGGTACGTGATCTTCTCAATCACAACAGAGGCTTGCTGATGACAAGGAATGGATCTGACAGCCTTACTGTGCCAATGCTGAGATTGTTCTACTCTTTCACAAGAGTGAAAACTCCAGATTATGCAGAACTCCTATGGGATTTGGTTCAAGCTCAAGTTGATAAACCAAGGGGTTCCTACATCCCTTGTGAAAGGTTTTTTTTGTATCTTTATCCATGATCCTATAAATGCTTGCAGAAATGAAAAAATTTTTGTACAAGGTACACATGGATTACAGATGAAGAGATTTGGGGAGTTGAAGATGAATACCCTGGTGATTTTCGACAATCAATTCACTGCGTCGATTCTAAATTGGCTAGTGATACTAGCTGAACCCCAATATGATCGAATGCGTTCATATTTTGAAGTTGTAGGAATACCTCTTCCGAACCCGGTACAATAAGTACAAGTTGAATCCGTCGCGGTTCCAGCCCCGAAGGTTGTAGAGGAACCTGTAGTACAACCACCCGGGCCAGCTAATCCTCCACTTAGGGTAAACCTCAAACGTTCTAGGGTAGTTCACCAAGTTCAACCCGTGAGGATCAGGGAACCTAGTTCACCTAGGATTGAACCAACCCTTTCAACAACACCTAAGGCAAGCAGTGACACTGATCCTTCAGCAACTGAATCATCTCCCAAAAATTATCCAAAGAGAACACGATATATGCCTGATGAGATGACTCAGACTCTGACAACCCTACGAGTAACTAGATCTAGGACTACGACTCCTATCGTACGCCAAACAGTTACTTCAACCATTGGTGATACGGACCAAGACCTAGAGCCTATTAGGTCACCCTCACCCATTTCCGTATCACATCCAACAATAACAGTAAGCCCTACACTAAATGAAGCGTAAGCTTCGGTAGGCAAGAGAGCTAAATGCACGGATGGTAAAAAGACCAATCTGCCCATCCAATCTAAACAGGACTTAACAATAAAGCCTACCCAGCAAGATGCTTCGGCATCTAAGGAAGTAAAGTCTTCCTCTGCAGTAAATCTACGTTGACTCAATCGATTGAGAAAACTCAATCATTAAAGTCCAGAACGGCCGAAGGGGAGCCGAAAAATCTTGAAAAGGCACCCAGTGTATCGGCTGGAAATCCTCCTGTGCCTCAACGTACAACAGGGTCTCGAGGTCCGGCTTATCTTGATAAGGGAGATCTGCCGCGTCCTATGGAAACGAGTCAACATGACAATTGAAAGGACCCGTTCATATACATTATAAACGATTCACAAAAGTTGATTTCATTGCAAGGTATTTGACCTCTATATGATATATTTTACAAATATTGCATTTGTTTTTAAAAGACAAACTTTCTTTACATCGAAAGTTGACGGCATGCATAACATTTCATAATATATCCAACTATAATTGACTTAATAATAATCTTGATGAACTCAACGACTCGAATGCAACGTCTTTTGAAATATGTCATGAATGACTCCAAGTAATATCTCTAAAATGAGCAAATGCACAGCGGAAGATTTCTTTCATACCTGAGAATAAACATGCTTAAAAGTGTCAACTAAAAGGTTGGTGAGTTCATTAGTTTATCATAAACAATCATTTCCAACATTTTAATAGACCACAAGATTTAATTTTCATAGTTAATTGTAGGAACACTCATCTGTAAAAAATCATAATACAGGAACACTCATCTGTATAAAAATCATTCATATGGTGAACACCTGGTAACCGACATTAACAAATGCATATAGAATATCCCCAAATATACAGGTACACTCATCTGTATATAAAATTGAAGTACTAAAACATCCATAACCTGGATGGGGTTTGTTAGGCCCATAGATATATCTTCAGGATTCGCGTCAATTAGTGACTTTCACTAATTCTTAGGTTACCAAGCAAAAGGGGTGATATTTAATAAGATAATTCAACCGTAGAATGTAGTTTCAATTACTTGTGTCTATTTTGTCAAACATTTATAAAATCAGCGCATGTATTCTGGTCCCAAAAAAATATATTGCAAAACCATATAAAAGGGGAGTAATGAAACTCACAATACGATATTTTGTAGTAAAAATATGCATACGACGGAACTGAACAATGCATGGTTGGCCTCGGATTCACGAATCTATATCAGTTATATATATTAAAACACTTAAGTACAATCAAACAAGTTTATATATTAATACTTTAATAATTTTTATGTCATGTTAATAAATAGTTTAATGGTAACTATTTTATATATATTATATATTAAATTCATATTAAAGTATTTTAATGTATATTATTTATTACAAATATTATTTAATGTTTTAAAGTTAATATTTACCTATATGATTATATATATATCCAAAAATATATTTATATATGCTATATAAATTAATTAATGTTAGATCATTATAGATAATAACATTTTAATGAAAATAGCATGTAATATTAATTTAGTCATGATATATGTAGAAAAATATATTTTTATATAAGTATCTTTTATTTGTTAAAATAATAATTATAATAATACTAAAATAATGATAATACTAATAATAAAATGTTATATGTTAATACCTAAAATAATAATAATAATAATAATAATAATAATAATAATAATAATAATAATAATAATAATAATAATAATAATAATAATAATAATAATAATAATAATAATAATAATAATAATAATAATAATAATAATAATAATAATGATGATGATGATGATAATAATAGTAAGATGATAATATTAATAAAATGAATAGATAAGTAACTACCTCAAAGGAGTAGTCCTAAAAAAGGCCCAAGTCCGGGTTTAAACCCGCGACCTCCCGCTAACCCGATAACATCCTTATCCATTATTCCGTATCAGTTTTTCTATTATTATTATTAAGATTTTAATATCTCTTAACTTAGTTTTCCGTTTTGAATCATCATCAATCATTTGCAATTTATGTATCATCGATCATCACCTAATCGTCATCATATTCTACTCATCATCGTCTTATATCATTATCAATATCACACGATCATAATCATCATCATCATTTTCGATCATGATCATGACATCATGATTATCTTCGTCATTCATCATCAAACATCATTTTTATCACCATGATCAACGTTAACATCACTATTCTAAATATAATTCAATTCATGGTAATTCATCATCATCAAACTATCGTATCTATCATAATCATAACCATAATTACATCATTCTCGTTGTAACGTCCTTCCATCTTATCATTATCATCACAACAACAAAAATGAATGGGTCTCGGCCCTAATTAATCAAACTGCATACGGCCCAATAAGCAAAACAAATCATGGCCCAACTGGAAGTTGGAATCAATATGGCCCAAACAAATTAAATAGTCCATTACCAATTAGTGGCCCAAGTTGCAAAGAACTAAAAAGGACCTGATTCCTTTTTTTTATATTGAGCGGTTGTTTAAAAAAAATAGGGTGAACTGGAAACACGATTGTATTGAGTACCCCATATGAACAATTCGATGGTAAGCAACCCTACCACTTTATATCAATTATATCGATCCTCATCTTCTCAATTCATCACCTTTATTTTGTTAGTTCAAACAAGAAAATGCAGCAGCAAGTAAGTGGTGTTTTAACGATGGAGATTGAAACAAATAAACAGAAGAAGAACATAGATGGCAGTTTCTATGAAGTTGGTGGTGGAGGAGATACTGTAAAGGTGTTCGTGGATGTGGTGGTTGGTTTCTTTAGAGCCGTATAGTTGGAAGAATAAGGTGGTTTATAACGACGGTCACGATGGTGAGAATGGTGGTGATCGAAGATGGTAGGTTTTCGGGTGGTGCTGTAACATAAAAGTAATTCAATTGTGGGTTTGTCATGGTGATCTATCGAGTACCAATATCAATGGTTCGTTATCATCTTCATCTTTATCAATTGTTACGGTATCAATATAAATTCTATTTGGTTTTCGTGACAGAACAGATAACTAAGAAACAGAAGTATACGAGCTGTTGTGATAGAAATTCAAAAAGGAAAGAAGTGGTGAGTTGAAGTTGTTCTTGAGTTGTAACTTTATTTGAAGACTTATTTGAAGACTGCATATCCGATTTATAGCGGCACATGGGTGTTCGAAAGTAAGTATAGTAATAAAATTATTTTACATGATGGCAGTTTATGGTTCAACAAGAAAAAAAATAGTTGCTATTCACAGTCATGGTGGTTCTCGAAACAGGAGCAGAAAAATAGAAGGTATGCAGCAAATTTCTTCTAATCTTAAACAGAAACAACCGATGGGGTGTTTTGGTTTGGTCTTTGCTTGACAGGAACTGGGAATAGAAACACCAACAAACTTCGAATGGTGGTTGTCTGTTAGGTTTCGACATTTAACAGAAAAAGGTTTAGTTTATGGATTGATAAACGTGATTATGTTGGTTCCATGGTTTTCAATAACAAAAATAGAAAATATGTGGGTTGAGGTGGCAGTTTAAGTGAGATGTGGTGGTTATCTTGGGTGATAGATAATACTCCAGTTAGTAACATAAATCGAAAGCACATGTTGGTGTGTAAATCAAATCAACAAGAAGCACTACTAGATGTAGTGAAATCATGTAGTAGAAGAAGAATCGAGGGAGATGGTATTGAGTGGTGGTTTCTTCGGTCGAACAAGGAACATGAATATAGCAAAGAAAAACATGTATTGACTGCTATTCTCTAATGCAAACCTATATATAAAATACTATATATTAATCAAGTTGTTGAATGATTGAGATAGAAAAGAAATTCACGGGTAGAATAGAAAGGGAAGAAAAGAAGAAAACAAACAAGGACATAATTACCCAATTATCTATATCTATTATGCCTTTATATGTATATAATTCAAATTGTAAAAGTTTTGCACAGTATTAACATTGGATTCTTACATGTTGAAAAACTCAACATATAAACAATCGACATTAGTTGTAAATGAATTTAAAAGTGGGAAACACAAACAATAATATAAATATTATTTTAATATCATTCCATAACAAAACATGTGGTGAATTCAAAAGGAACAGATAACTGAATTCATTTGATTGATGATAACTTTATCTATATTGATTATATATAATGATAGTGGGTGGAGTTGAAACAAATACAGTGAAACTTTTTGCATAAATGAATTCACAATATGTATGATATAAACGAATCCAGCTGTTTTATTTTGTAAGTTCTCTACCAACAATTTTTCCCGAAATAATATATTATGCTCCATCGTTAGTTAGTGGCGGATTAAACGTATTCTGAAAAAAGTTCATATTTTTAAATTAACTATTTTTATTTATTTGGGTCTTTTAAGGTGTAAAATCCATCATAAAAAGTTGACATTTTCATTAGCGCTAAACCCATGTAAAATATACCAAGTGTTAAAATTTAGCAAATAGATCTTGAATATATATATATATATATATATATATATATATATATATATATATATATATATATATATATATATATATATATATATATATATATATATATATATATATATATTTATTTATTTATTTATTTTTAATAACAAAATTTTATTAAATCGTATATTATTCTTTTAAGTTATTATATATTCCTATTTTTTATATTTATATTTATATGTATACACATCTATTTACAAATAATGGTTCGAGAATCGTCGGGAATGATCGAAGGTTAATTGAGTTCATGAAAATAGTTCAAAAATTTTGAAATTCAATTTAATAGACTTTGCTTATCATGTCGAAACCATATAAAGATTAAGTTTAAATTTGGTCGGAAATTTCCGGGTCATCACTGTACCTACCCGTTAAAGAAATTTCGTCCCCAAAATTTGATCGAGGTCGTCATGACTAACAGTAAGAATGTTATTATGACGAATATAAGCTGATACATAGAATTTTATCATGATTAAGAAATACGGATAAAATAATTCAATTTCTCGAAGCGTGTGAGTGAAGCTATCGTAAAAGAGTGGAATGAGAAAATAGAGATTTGCCTTATCTTTTGACGTCATCACGATTGATCTCCGGATTAAAGAAAATCTTTATAATCTATATAGGATTTTATTCTTCGGTGATTAAGGAAATTACGATCCTCTTCGATTTAATGCGATAATCCATCTCGATTTCTTTGTCGAATATTTCACTATAAATTCACCTCCTTCGTTTCCCTACAACTCACACCTTCTATTCTTTCTCCCTCAACTCATATTTTAAAGTATTCGTCAATATGCTCCATCCAGTGCTGATTCTCGATATACTCCTCACTTTCATATCTGTCATTCTTCTTTTTCATCTGCCGCCGAAAGAATCTATTTACTTCCACTATACTCTTGGTTTTATAGTGTTTTTAGTTCTCCCGTGTCTTTATATTGCTATCTGCATTGATATATACGGCTTGTAATTTCTGGGTTGTTGTTAGGTTTTATATCCTCTTTTATATTTTGAAGTCCCTGTTGCTATCTTCTATAATCATTGTCATCCACAGTTAATACTCTCTCCTATTTGCTGCAATTTATACTCCAATTTCTATTTCGGAGCTTCATGCTCTGTTTTCTCTTCTATCCTTTAAGCACCACATGTAATGGTCCAGAATTAGCAGATATGAATTTCGAAATGAACATAGTTAATGTTCGAAAAAGGAAATTGAAATGGCACGATCTTGATTTGTCAAATTACCAGAATATTCGGGAAAGACCGAATCATCAAGAAATATATTCTTGATATTTTAGAGGTTAAATAGAATACAAGAGCCGTGTAACATGGCATATGATGATGGTATGGTCTGTGAATCGTCATGTTCCATTAGAAACTCAGCATGCCTTACTGTAATACAATCACATTGATCAAGTGTCATTATATTATACTAACTCATGCTTCAGTTCCCAACATTACTTCAAAAACATTCATACTTTACACCCAGAGATTTCAGATGTTTAGAAACTAAAACAGTTTCCTTTATGATGTGATACAAATAACGCGAGGGGATAAATGATTTCAGATAGGAATGGCTATGAAAATATCTTCAGAAATATGGAGGATATTTATAATGAAAGATACGATGATATCTTAGAATATTTAAGATAAGAGGATGATGTGGAATATTGTCCCCAAGGATTTTAGAGTAAAGAGCAGGGTATTTGCTGGCAGACACTGAATCATTTAGATTCTTTGAAGGTAGATTTAGTCTTTGTGATTTATCCACAGTCTCCTTCATACTTAGCTCAATCCGTTTTCCAGTTCCAAGCCTTCTCTTTTTTTGAGCTTTGCTAACACACTATTCTTTATCATCAAACTTTTTACTGTTAAGGTTGTTTACAGTTTTTGCTGCTTCATCAACATTTTTCAAAATTTCGAGAACTAGTTCACAGTTTAGGGTGTTTTTCAGAAACTTTACATTCGAAGTATGTAAGTGTAGGAGATAGACGTTATATGTACACATATAACTGTCGGCGTAGACATGTTACGAGATTTCAAAATATTGATTGCTAATTCCCGATAATTCGTATGGCAATTCTCGTTACAAGATACAGATGAGTAAATTATGGGGTTTATAATGATTTTTCGGAAAATCCTAGATCATTACGGTTTCTGATAAGTTTACTGCTAATGTGGTGGAATATAAACGGTTCTCCGATAACGATGGTGAAAAGGGAGACGTATATTTCAAGATTATAATGAGGCTGTTTTGACTGAAAAGTCGAAGTTGACTTGATGGAGCTGTGACAAAACTGACTACTTTGGAAAGGAATTGAAAAGTCATTTTAGCTAATAAATGCCAAAGGGTCTGACACGAATACGTGTTAAACTATGACTTTGGTTTCGAGGGTTTTTCAGGTACATAACTTTGGGTAACATGTGGTTGGATTATCAACTCGATTGTTCATTATTTGAAGTGTCTTCAAAAATTTCGAAGGGTTTGAACACCGATTGTAATCGTTAATATACATATGATGTTCTACAACAGTTTTGAAGTCAAAGTATAGTTTTGAAAGATGTAGGAATCTAAGAGTGATGATACCGGTTATATCTCGAATTGAATTCTGTGATTTCAAAATCAGAATATGTAATTGAATTTGAATGAGTATGGTTATTTTGATTTCTATGAAAGAATGTATATTGATGATTTGTTGAATCAGGATCTAAGGATATAACATATTAATTGTGAATTTTATATATCTCTCGAGTATTACCTACCCGTTAAAAATAATTTTCACAATTAATATTTTGTACAAAAGAATTCTATTACATTCTTTATGAAAATATATATGTATATTTTCTTCAGATGTAACATAGATTTAATGAGTTAATATTAAATTAAACTCATTTGATTTACGGTTGAAACTAGAATTGAATAATCCCTAAAAACTTTAGAAATTACATAACTTTTACGGAGTATTTCTTCAATGAAATTGAAATTGTGAATCAATACTTCATTATTTGTTGATGCAAGATTTTGGTATTCGTGGAATTCTTGTGAACTTCGCAAGGTACGAATGATGTTATCTGAAAAGTTTCGAGTAAATCGATGATGAAAGTGTAAAATCAAACATATATTTGAGTAATACACTTGATTTATTATGAAATGAAATTCATTGAATTGAAACAGAGATTGTAGCTAACGATGATTAAGTTGCTAACGAAGAATGTACATCATAGCATATTAGTAATATGAATTAACCGAGTAGTTAAGATTCACACGTAATAGCTTAGTACGGAAAGATTTATTATAAGATATACATATAAATATTTCGGTGGAAATTAGTTAATACTTCATAACTCGTTGATATAATATACTCATTGTTGATTTGTAATGATGTCCACAGTGATTCTTGAACTGACGGAGTTTGTGATGTTATAAGTGCTGCTGATTCCGACGATGCTGACGGCACTGACTGTGCTGGTGATGCTAACGGTACTGTTGATGCTGCTGGTAAAACAAGTCTAGCTTGTAAATCACGCATCATTCTTGTCAGGATTTCTACTCTTCCTTCTATCATTTTGGTTCACTCATCTGATTTATGGTTAGGGTTAGAATAGATAACCTCTAAGACTTTGAAGGCCACATAATCGCCGCAGAATGTTTCTCTAATGAAGTTATGAAGCATTACTTCATTGGTTATTGTTGCTGGTATTTCTTGGTAACTACAGTGCGTATGACATTGATGCTCAAGGTATAGATTGTGATTTCGAGGTGTGGGATGTAGATGTTGTTGGTGGTGGTAATGATTCTGTTGATGTTGATGATGGTGGTACTGTTGATGCTGATGTCGCTACTGGTGTTTGTAACCTCTGCACCATATTCTCCAAAACTAGTACCTGAGCGCCAAGCTCATTGACTTCTTCTATTACTCCGGGATGATTGGTAGTTCGGACGAGTGGGTGAATAAGATCTAGAATGTGAGATAGTATATAACCGTGACGAGATACTCTGGAAGTGAGAGAGAAAATGGTGTCTCGAATAGGTTCGCCGGTAAGTGCTTCAGGTTCATCGCCAAGAGGGCAATGTGGTGGATGAAGGGATCACCTTCTTCTTGTCTCCAATGATTGAGAAGGCTACGAACCCATCCCTAATTCATCCAGAATAGATGATGGCTAATTGGTTGATCCATTCCGGTCACACTGCTTTCGGAGCTCGAGTGAGACTCCATATCGGAATTCGAGAGACTTGAACTAGTGGAGAGTTCCATTTCGTACAATTGAATAAAGGATTTTTCGATATGAAATATTTTCGGCTATCGGATGGTATTTATATATATATATATATATATAGTAAAAGATTTCGTGGAATAGGAGAAATTTACGGAATATGTCAGGCAAAGTTTACAGTAACATGTATCCTAAGATATGAATTAGAAGATATGCTAAGATATGAATTTTGTCTATACACTAATCATGCCATCAATGCAGTAAGACGTGTCTAGACTAAGAATGATAAGCAGGTACTTTCCGACAAGAAATGATAAGCAAAACTTTTTGAAATGCAGCTAAGGTCGAAGTCCAGACTTACTAATGCATCTTATCAACTATCAGTTAGACACACTAATGCAAGACCTGGTTCACTAAGACCGCCTCTCTGATACCAACTGAAAGGACCCGTTCATATACTTTATAAACGATTCACAATAGTTGATTTCATTGCGAGGTATTTAACCTCTATATGATATATTTTACAAACATTGTATTCGTTTTTAAAAGACAAACTTTCTTTACATCAAAAGTTGACGACATGCATACCATTTCATAATATATCCAACTATAATTGACTTAATAATAATCTTGATGAACACAACGACTCGAATGCAACGTCTTTTGAAATATTTCATGAATGACTCCAAGTAATATCTCTAAAATGAGCAAATGCACAGCGGAAGATTTCTTTCATACCTGAGAATAAACATGCTTAAAAGTGTCAACCAAAAGGTTGGTGAGTCCATTAGTTTACCATAAACAATTATTTCCAACATTTTAATAGACCACAAGATTTAATTTTCATAGTTAACTGCAGGAACACTCATCTGCAAAAACTCATAATACAGGAACACTCATCTGTATAAAAATCATTCGTATGGTGAACACCTGGTAACCGACATTAACAAATGCATATAGAATATCCCCAAATATACAGGTACACTCATCTGTATATAAAATCGATGTAATAAAGCATCCATAACCTTGATGGGGTTTGTTAGGCCCATAGATCTATCTTCAGGATTCGCGTCAATTAGTGGCGTTCACTAATTCTTAGGTTACCAAGCAAAATGGGTGATATTCAATAAGATAATTCAACCATAGAATGTAGTTTCAATTACTTGTGTCTATTTTGTCAAACATTTATAAAAGCAGCGCATGTATTCTCAGTCCCAAAAATATATATTGCAAAAGCATTTAAAAAGGCAGTAATGAAACTCACAATACGATATTTTTTAGTAAAAATATGCATACGGCGGAATTGAACAATGCATGGTTGGCCTCGGATTCACGAACATATATCAGTTATATATATTAAAACACTTAGGTACAATCAAACAAGTTTATATATTAATACTTTAATAATTTTTATGTCATGTTAATAAATAGTTTAATTGTAACTATTTTATATATATTATATATTAAATTCTATTAAAGTATTTTAATGTATATTATTTATTACAAATATTATATAACGTTTTAAAGTTAATATTTACCTATATGATTATATATATCCAAAATTATATTTATATATGCTATGTACATTAATTAATGTTAGATCATTATAGATAATAACATTTTAAAGAAAATAGCATGTAATATTAATTTAGTCATGATATATGTAGAAAAATATATTTTTATATAAGTATCTTTTGTTTGTTAAAATAATAATTATAATAATACTAAAATAATGATAATACTAATAATAAAATGTTATATGTTAATATCAATCATTTGCGATTTATGTATCATCAATCAACACCTAATCGTCATTATATTCTACTCATCATCGTCTTATATCATTATCAATATCACACGATCATAATCATCATCATCATTTTCGATCATGATCATGACATCATGATTATCTTCGTCATTCATCATCAAACATCATTTTTATCACCATGATCAACGTTAACATCACCATTCTAAATATAATTCACTTCATGGTAATTCATCATCATCATACTATCATATCTATCATAATCATAACCATAACTACATCATTCTCGTTGTAACATCCTTCCATCTTATCGTTATCATCACAACAACAAAAATGAATGGGTCTCGGCCCTAATTGATCAAACTGCATTCGGCCCAATAAGCAAAACAAATCATGGCCCAACTAGAAGTTGGAATCAATATGGCCTAAACAAATTAAATAGTCCATTACCAATTAGTAGCCCAAGTTTCAAAGAAATAAAAAGGACTCGATACCTTTTTTGTTTTTTTATATTGAGCGGTTGTTTAAAAAAAATTAGGGTGAACTGGAAACACGATTGTATTGAGTACCCCATCTACACAGTTCGATGGTAAGCAACCCTACCACTTTATATCAATTATATCGATCCTCATCTTCTCTATTCATCACCTTTATTTTGTCGGTTCACACAAGAAAACGCAGCATCAAGTAGGTGGTGTTTTAACGATGGGGATTGAAACAAATAAATAGAAGAAGAACATAGATGGCGGTTTCTATGAACGTAGTGGTGGAGGAGATACTGTGAAGGTGGTCGTGGATGTGGTGGTGGGTTTCTTTGGAGCCGTATAGTTAGAAGAATAAGGTGGTTTATAACGACGATCACGATGGTGAGAATGGTGGTGATCGAAGATGGTAGGTTTTCGGGTGGTGCTGTAACATAAAAGTAATTCAATTGTGGGTTTGTCATGGTGATCTATCGAGTACCAATATCAATGGTTCGTTATCATCTTCATCTTTATCAATTGTTACGGTATCAATATAAATTCTATTTGGTTTTCGTGACAGAACAGATAACTAGGAAATAGAAGTATGCGAGCTATTGTGACAGAAATTCAAAAAGGAAAGAAGTGGTGAGTTGAAGCTGTTCTTGAGTTGTAACTTTATTTGAAGACTTATTTGAAGACTGCATATCCGATTTATAGCAGCACATGGGTGTTCGAAAGTAAATATAGTAATAAAATTATTTTACATGATGGCGGTTTATGGTTCAACAAGAAAAAAAAATAGCTGCTATTCACAGTCATGGTGGTTCTCGAAACAGGAGCAGAAAAACAGAAGGTATGCAGCAAATTTCTTCTAATCTTAAACAGAAACAACCGATGGGGTGTTTTGGTTTGGTCTTTGCTTGACAGGAACTGAGAATAGAAACACCAACAAACTTCGAATGGTGGTTGTCTGTTAAGTTTTGACATTTAACAGAAAAAGGTTTAGTTTATGGATTGATAAACGTGATTATGTTGGTTCCATGGTTTTCAATAACAAAAATAGAAAATATGTGGGTTGAGGTGGCAGTTTAAGTGAGATGTGGTGGTTATCTTGGGTGATAGATGATACTCTGGTTAGTAACGTAAATCGAAAGCACATGTTGGTGTGTAAATCAAATCAACAAGAAGCACTACTAGATGTAGTGAAATCATGTAGTAGAAGAAGAATCGAGGGAGATGGTATTGAGTGGTGGTTTCTTCGGTCGAAAAAGGAACATGAATATAGCAAAGAAAAACATGTATTGACTGCTATTCTCTAATGCAAACCTATATATAAAATACTATATATTAATCAAGTTGTTGAATGATTGAGATAGAAAAGAAATTCACGGGTAGAATAGAAAGGGAAGAAAAGAAGAAAACAAACAAGGACATAATTACCCAATTATCTATATCTATTATGCCTTTATATGTATATAATTCAAATTGTAAAAGTTTTGCACAGTATTAACATTGGATTCTTACATGTTGAAAAACTAAACATATAAACAATCGACATTAGCTGTAAACAAATTTAAAAGTGGGAAATATAAACAATAATATAAATATTATTTTAATATCATTCCATAACAAAACATGTGGTGAATTCAAAAGGAACAGATAACTGAATTCATTTGATTGATGATAACTTTATCTATATTGATTATATATAATGATAGTGGGTGGAGTTGAAACAAATACAGTGAAACTTTTTGCATAAATGAATTCACAATATGTATGATATAAACGAATCCAGCTGTTTTATTTTGTAAGTTCTCTACCAACAATTTTTCCCGAAATAATATATTGTGCTCCATTGTTAGTTAGTGGCGGATTAAACGTATTCTGAAAAAAGTTCATATTTTTAAATTAACTATATTTATTTATTTGGGTCTTTTAAGGTGTAAAATCCATCATAAAAAGTTGACCTTTTCATTAGCGCTCAAACCCATGTAAAATATACCAAGTGTTAAAATTTAGCAAATAGATCTTATATATATATATATATATATATATATATATATATATATATATATATATATATATAGAGAGAGAGAGAGAGATTTATTTTTAATAACAAAATTTTATTTTATCGTATATTATTATTTTAAGTTATTATATATTCCTATTTTTTTATATTTATATTTATATGTATACACATCTATTTACAAATAATGGTTCGTGAATCGTCGGGAATGATTGAAGGTTAATTGAGTTCATGAAAATAGTTCAAAAATTTTGAAATTCAATTTAATAGACTTTGCTTATCATGTCTAAACCATATAAAGATTAAGTTTAAATTTGGTCAGAAATTTCCGGGTCGTCACAACAATCCTTCGGGATATTTATCAGACTTCCAGCAGACTGATCCCTTGGTTCAAGAAATTGATCCATTGGTTCAAACCACTTCTCTTTCGGATTCTAAATCTCAGGGTCTAGAGGAAGAGTCTTTAACTGAAAGAGATGTGCCACCTATGGTATGTCAGTGATTTCAGGAGTCGGAGATAGCAATATCTCTATGAGAGCTAAACCAACGGGTAGTTCTGCTACTTTGTCAGAGTCCCATGAGACTAAAGTCATGGAGGTAGATGCTTCGAAAGAAACTTCGTCGGTGACAACTCCGGTTGTTACCCAACCTCCATCAGAAAGGGATATCACGAATCTGACTAGTAGTATGTACAACCCTACATATAAGTATAATACTGCACATTTATCCTTTCCTGCCCTCATGGCAACTCACACACTTCCACCGACATCCCCTTCAATCGATGCTACTGCTGCTGTTCCTATTGTAACTTTACCACCATCACCCACGCGTTCACCAAATTATTATGATGCTTTGGAGCAAGAATATTTCATTCGTATGCTTTCTAAAGTCAATCTTGATGTTCTTCGACGAACTTCGCTTCAAGCAATGTTTCGTGCTAGAGTAAAATATCCGCTTACTTCATGCTCTTCTCCTCTAAGTCCTCATCGTGATGATGAACATGACGATTCTGATCCTCAGAATAGTCATAAGGGGGATATAGGAGTAGATGGAGAATATCTAACGGTGAACATTTCTACTAGGGGTGGTGGTGTGGGATCTTCATCAGCTTCTCAAGCTCAACAGGTTCAAACAGAATCAGAAACAGTTTCTATTCATGATGATATTGTTGACAAGGAACCTGAGCAAGTCATAATTCTAATTATTTACTCAGAGGCTGAAAGTGGACCGGTAGATGAGGATTTGAATTTAAGTGATTTCTATCTTGAAGAAACGGATGATGATGGATTTTTCATTCTAAGTAAATTATCTGCAGTATCTTCTATTCCCGAAGATGTAGAAATTGTGGATGAAGGGAATCCTGATCTGGTAATGGAAAGTGATGACCAAATGGATTCTACTAATGAAGATGGAGATAATCTTTATGTTAATCCAAATGATGATGACATCTTTAATCATATTGAAGAAAATAACTCTCCAACAGATGACACGACAAATCCTATAGATCATTCATCAAATTCTACACCATCATCAAGTTCAAATCCAACAAATGCAAATGAAAGTTCAACTTCTGGTACCTCTACTTCAAGTGAAACAGTGAATTCCAGATTCAAATACAACAACGGTATATTCTTTAAGAATTGGGAACAAAGATTGTTATTTGGAGTTGAACATAATTTCATAACGTTACGAAACACATTCATCGAGGAAAATGCATATAAGATCTTCCGCATTAATGAAACACCAAGAAGTAAAAGGTTTACCTATATAGGTTCACGATTGCTTTCAGCAAGTGAAAGAAACTGGTATGAGTTTATGTGGAGGAAACATATCAACAAGAATGAAGATGATTTGTGGCTTCAAAGAAAGTATCGTATTTCATAAGTGTTAAATATTACTCGAGTTGGAGTAGAGATAAGTGAGAAAAGAGATGTCATCAGTCAGTTTCACGTTATTAGAGAAGATGAGAAGGAATACAAGTTTACAGAAGCTGATTTTCAAAATCTAGATATGCTTGACATCATTCACATCTATAACTACCTCAGTATCATCACCATTCGACCTTTTGCTAAGGCTCAAGCTTTGGAAGCTGTGAAAACATACATGATGGAGAAAATTGAACTGATGAGACGTGAAGATTTTCAAATTGGTCTCGAAGCAAATAAGAAAAAGATTCGAATTACTTGTCCGAATCAATTCACAGAGGAACTGAAGGATATGGGAATGTTTCAAATGCAATTCGAACCCGAAGGGTTTATATTTGTGAATTCTCAGAAAGAAAAAGTGTTCATCCGCACTGAAGAGTTAAACAAATACTCGGATGGTACACTCAAGGCTGCACTGAAGTATCTTAAAATTCGTCAAAGCAAGTTTGGTGACATTGACATGAAAATGGGTCTTAGAGAGTTCATTAGGCATATCAGAGATCATCTGAAACTTCGAATCCGTACTAGACAATTTGAGATTCTTCGTGGCCAAAGAAAAAGAAGGTATTTTAAAGAAATGGATGAATATCCATTACATGAGGGAGATTCAAGAAAAGCGTGGGGCGTCTGGAAACCTTCTAAGCAAATTTCAGAAAATCAAGTAAAAGTTTAAAACCAGATGGCACACGATGGAAACTAACGTTTGGACCTCTCAAGATTACCCAATAGGATTATATTGTAAATTTCACATTTAACACTAATGGGGAGATTGTTAGGACCCCGAAGTTAGTGTTAATGTGAAACATGCTTAAATGAAGGTTCCTTAGAAGAGGGCTATATAAGGAACCTATGTAGTCCTAATTAGATAGCCATTGCATTGTAAACGAGTTCTAGAAGCTGTGAAATGTAAATCTTACCAATTCTCTCTCATATCGAGTCTCCTTCATACATACCGAATCTCATTCTTACTTGTCTTCTTCTAATCTCAACATGGTCTGACCTATCATTTGGTATCAGAGCTTAGGCCTTCATCACATGAAGGAGATCCTTATGAATATTATGAATGTTTTCCCTCCACCTTCAAACCTTCAAACACAAAACACATACATCTTCAACCTACCCTTAACCAAATCTTCAAATCTTCATCATCTTCATCATGAAGATATGAAGATCTTCAAATTTTTTCAAAAAAATTTCGGAAATTTTTTTCGAAACCGAATCTCACTTACCGAGTTTAAATCGAACCTTATCCAAATCAGAATCCAAAACATATTTTATCATTTACCTAATCTCATCGAAACATATTAAAATTCACAAATTCTAAAACATCATGTTATTGTTCCAACTTTCCACGTATTATCTTATCAGATTCATTAGTTCATAATTCAAAACTAATTCACACTTATTTGTCTCATCTACTGTTCGTTATTTTATTTCTAGTTCATATTGCTCAAAATCTAATTTCTTCATGAATTGATTCTAACAACAAATTGAAGCTAGAAAAGTGATCCTAACACACATCCTGAGACTCGTTCATTATCATCTCAGATCAACAACAACATCTCAATGGAGAATTTGATCGTGTTCTTCATTGTACGAAAACGTTCACCAATTTGAGCTCCGGACTGATTCATCACGATTTGAGAAAAAGTAAAATTGTAGATCTCTTCATCTTCATGTCGTGAATCTGTACGCCAATTCTCAGATCTCAATTTGCAAAAGCGAGGATGAATTTCGGAGTCAAAGTTTAAAAGAAAAAGTCAAACGAATGTTGATTCTTCATATTCGAAATCAATGTGATGTTTCTGGTGGAGATTATGATTCACAATGGTTAAACTCATGATTTTCAACAAGTTTCATGAAGATTTCGATGCCTGAAACAAAGTAAATCACAAAATCAATTTTGCACTTGAAGTTTACAGCCGCTACCTGTTATCATTTCAATCCAGCAATTTATGGCTGTTTGATTGAAGATGCTTGATGAAAATTGTTAGTCGCTGTTTTTAGATGATACTTCAATCAATTTCAATCATCAATTTCTTCAGATTCGGATTTTATAAAATTTTTGGTGTTCATCTTCATGAATCAGATTCGGTTTAAATCATCTTCGGTATGGTATTGATGATTATTATTGATGATTATGATTCAGTTATTGATATACCGAATTGATGATTCGGCATTTGTATGAGTCTGTATGATCGATTGTTTTTGGATTCAGCATGATTCATCATGTTCTTCGTGTGGACAGTTAACAACGATGATGAACATGATTCGGTTGTGGTTATGATTATACTCAGTATAATACTCGATATATACTCGGTACAATACTCGGTATAATACTCAGTATAGTGATAGTGATGGTATTGATAACATGGACACAATTCGGTTACCTAATGTGATTGGCTCAACAGTAATACATTGCATTTCTTATTGGGCTTCACATATTTCAGACTAGCAGCCCAATCGAATCTCAATTTTATTGCTGGGCTTCACAAGTTACTAATGGGTTACCGAATCTAATCAGCCCAACGGCAGTCCACATAAAAGAATCTGATGCAATGCTATACTTTTAGTCCCTCCTATGTTTCAAGAATTTGCAAGGGTAGTCCTCTTATCGAATCTGACTCAGATTTTGACAGTTTTGACCCCTGATAGTTTATCAGATTTTCGGGGATGGTCCTTTACCAAATCTGGACCTCCAAAGCATATTTTTCAATTAATTTCGAGGCTCGGATTCACACAACTTTTCTCATACGCGTTCTTTAAGATATTTTGGAGATTTTTCGAGCACATCAACCAATTTAAACAATGAAGCTTTTTCTTCGTGCAAGCATCATTGTGGGGGAGATATGTATATGGTTAATGTACGTACGAGTTATTGTTTGATTTGATGAGAAGCAAAGAAGGATTCAAAGGAACGCCCACATCTTATGGGGAGTTAATGATGAAGATTGGTTTATTCTCCCCCTACAATCTTTGAACGTTCATGAAAGGTTTCTAAAATTGAAACTTGTGCCCATACGCATTATCAAGGGGAGTTTCTAGAATTCAACGGCGTTTTGTAATCAAAGTCAAATGCTGATTCGACTGTGACTTCTATACATGTACGGTATAGGACTCAGACTTCAAAGAAAGAATTGTTTTTTGGGGGGAGCTAGAGACTCAAAGAAGATCCTACATCATATGGGGAGTTTTATTATGACTAATATCGAAAGTAATCTTTGGAACGATGAAAGTTTAGGAGGCGTGTCTCGGTATTGAAACCGACGGTATATATGTCATGACACTTTGATGAGATCCCATGTACTTTGAGGGAGGAGCTTCTAAAGTTTCAAAACAACTTCTCAATGCAAGCAAATTCTAAAGACATATCACAACTAAGTCAAGGGAGGGATTGATGGTAACATATTTAGTTTGTGATGTGTTCTTCAATGCGCATTTCGCTGTGCAAACTCAAAGACCGTTGAAAGAACGATGACATCAAGTTTTGAAGATTTCAAGATCTTCATCAACGGTCGTACATCATTCGGGGGAGTTAGTTAGTAATAGTTGATTCTTTCCTTGTAATGTTGTATGTTTTACTAGGGAGTTAGTATTTGGAAACCCGTCTCACTCCTGGGGGGGAGATTGTTAGGTACCCGAGAAGGAGTAAAATGTGTTTTCTAGCCTTAAGAAGGATCCTTTATACGAGGGCTATATAAAGGATCCAAGGCTCCCTAGATTAGTTAACATTAGCAACCGATTTGTAATGTATTCAAGAGAGTCGTGGAATATATTTGACTAGTTTGACTAATGTTCTCTACATTCATGTGGTTAATTGTTCACATTCATGGTATTCATGAGATCTAGGATCCTACACTAAGTATGGGAATGCACCAACAGTAATAGTAGAAGAAGTACTGTCTCAAAAGCTAAAGAGGAAGAAATCTATTGGTGTTGGCCCACATAGATTAGATCCAATAATTCTTTCCCGTGTTCAAACCTGAAGATCTGCGTGAACTGTTTCCTGAAGCCTGGCATGCCTTTAATGTAAAAGAAGAAGAGCTATCTGAAGAAGAAAGAGATACGGATAAAGATAAAGATAGATAGCCTTCTGTTGTTGAATTGTACCTTTTGTTACTTCATATTCATTATACTGGTATGTAATTATTGTATATATATTCATATGATGAATGTGAAATGAGTTTATCTTCAAAATTATATTCATTATACAGTTATGATTCTTTGTAATTCATTTCAATAAAGAATAACCGTTGAAAATTACTCTTGACTCTTAATTAAATTGCATGCTTGAATACTAAACTGTTATATCACTTAAGATAATTAAAAGAATTGTATTCACCCCCCTCTACAATACTCCTATTATTAATCAAGGGACCAACAATTTCCAAGTGCGAACATCTGGTCTGTAGGGTGAATAGCAAACAGGAGGGTTTTGAGAAATCCCCTTTCTTTTCTTACGCTTGGCCATAGTAACCCACTCACCGGCATCGCTGGTTTGAAAGAAATAGTGGAACAAGTCAACAGAAGGTTCACCACCATAGGCCTGACACATCACTTTAAAAGTCATAATATTTTTTGTGGCCAAAGGATGTAACAGAGTAACATGAACGGAGAAGTAATCTAAAACGCTCAAATATAATTGAGAAATAGGATCCCTAACATTACACTCAGAAAAAATCTGAGTATAAACGCCGACACGATCATCGGGAAATTTTAAAATAGTTTGGTCTTTAGAGGGAATTATCATATCCCCCTCAAATAAACCTAGGATTTCAGAAAGTTTGGATAAGTAGTTGGGGGTAACGCTACTAGTACAGATGTTAATACCAGATTTCAGACCCATAATTGTAAGAAAATTTAGAAGAAGAAAGGAAGTGAGAATACCTTGAAACAACAATGGTGGAAGATAGTAATCGAAATAAAAGGAAGAAATAGTGATAAACCGAGAATAAAAAACCACTTATTGCCCAGTCGAACTACTGTCAAATCAACACAGAAACTCCTCGGTTGTAGTGACCCGAACTTTTCCATGTTTATATATATTAATTGAGATTTATATTTACATGATTAAATGTTTCCAACATGTTAAGCAATCAAACTTGTTAACACTTGATTAATTGAAATATGTTTCATATAGACAATTGACCACCCAAGTTGACCGGCGATTCACGAACGTTAAAACTTGTAAAAACTATATGATGACATATATATGGATATATATATAGTTAACATGATACTATGATAAGTAAACATATCATTAAGTATATTAACAATGAACTACATATGTAAAAACAAGACTACTAACTTAATGATTTTTAAACGAGACATATATGTAACGATTATCGTTGTAAAGACATTTAATGTATATATATCATATTAAGAGATATTCATACATGATAATATCATGATAATATAATAATTTAAAATCTCATTTGATATTATAAACATTAGGTTAACAACATTTAACAAGATCGTTAACCTAAAAGTTTCAAAACAACATTTACATGTAACGACTAACGATGACTTAACGACTCAGTTAAAATGTAAATACATGTAGTGTTTTAATATGTATTCATACACTTTTGAAAGACTTCAATACACTTATCAAAATACTTCTACTTAACAAAAATGCTTACAATTACATCCTCGTTCAGTTTCATCAACAATTCTACTCGTATGCACCCGTATTCGTACTCGTACAATACACAGCTTTTAGATGTATGTACTATTAGTATATACACTCCAATGATCAGCTCTTAGCAGCCCATGTGAGTCACCTAACACATGTGGGAAAAATCATTTGGCAACTAGCATGAAATATCTCATAAAATTACAAAAATATGAGTAATCATTCATGACTTATTTACATGAAAACAAAATTACATATCCTTTATATCTAATCCATACACCAACGACCAAAAACACCTACAAACACTTTCATTCTTCAATTTTCTTCATCTAATTGATCTCTCTGAAGTTCTATCTTCAAGTTCTAAGTGTTCTTCATATGTTTTACAAGTTCTAGTTACATAAAATCAAGAATACTTTCAAGTTTGCTAGCTCACTTCCAATCTTGTAAGGTGATCATCCAACCTCAAGAAATCTTTGTTTCTTATAGTAGGTTATCATTCTAATACAAGGTAATAATCATATTCAAACTTTGGTTCAATTTCTATAACTATAACAATCTTATTTCAAGTGATGATCTTACTTGAACTTGTTTTCGTGTCATGATTCTGCTTCAAGAACTTCGAGCCATCCAAGGATCCGTTGAAGCTAGATCCATTTTTATCTTTTCCAGTAGGTTTATCCAAGGAACTTAAGGTAGTAATGATGTTCATAACATCATTCGATTCATACATATAAAGCTATCTTATTCGAAGGTTTAAACTTGTAATCACTAGAACATAGTTTAGTTAATTCTAAACTTGTTCGCAAACAAAAGTTAATCCTTCTAACTTGACTTTTAAAATCAACTAAACACATGTTCTATATCTATATGATATGCTAACTTAATGATTTAAAACCTGGAAACACGAAAAACACCGTAAAACCGGATTTACGCCGTCGTAGTAACACCGCGGGCTGTTTTGGGTTAGTTAATTAAAAACTATGATAAACTTTGATTTAAAAGTTGTTATTCTGAGAAAATTATTTTTATTATGAACATGAAACTATATCCAAAAATTATGGTTAAACTCAAAGTGGAAGTACGTTTTCTAAAATGGTCATCTAGACGTCGTTCTTTCGACTGAAATGACTACCTTTACAAAAACGACTTGTAACTTACTTTTCTGACTATAAACCTATACTTTTTCTGTTTAGATTCATAAAATAGAGTTCAATATGAAACCATAGCAATTTGATTCACTCAAAACGGATTTAAAATGAAGAAGTTATGGGTAAAACAAGATTGGATAATTTTTCTCATTTTAGCTACGTGAAAATTGGTAACAAATCTATTCCAACCATAACTTAATCAACTTGTATTGTATATTATGTAATCTTGAGATACCATAGACACGTATACAATGTTTCGACCTATCATTTCGACACATCTATATATATTTCGGAACAACCATAGACACTCTATATGTGAATGTTGGAGTTAGCTATACAGGGTTGAGGTTGATTCCAAAATATATATAGTTTGAGTTGTGATCAATACTGAGATACGTATACACTGGGTCGTGGATTGATTCAAGATAATATTTATCGATTTATTTCTGTACATCTAACTGTGGACAACTAGTTGTAGGTTACTAACGAAGACAGCTGACTTAATAAACTTAAAACATCAAAATATATTAAAAGTGTTGTAAATATATTTTGAACATACTTTGATATATATGTATATATTGTTATAGGTTCGTGAATCAACTAGTGGCCAAGTCTTACTTCCCGACGAAGTAAAAATCTGTGAAAGTGAGTTATAGTCCCACTTTTAAAATCTAATATTTTTGGGATGAGAATGCATGCAGGTTTTATAAATGATTTACAAAATAGACACAAGTACGTGAAACTACATTCTATGGTTGAATTATCGAAATCGAATATGCCCCTTTTTATTAAGTCTGGTAATCTAAGAATTAGGGAACAGACACCCTAATTGACGCGAATCCTAAAGATAGATCTATTGGGCCTAACAAACCCCATCCAAAGTACCGGATGCTTTAGTACTTCGAAATTTATATCATATCCGAAGGGTGTCCCGGAATGATGGGGATATTCTTATATATGCATCTTGTTAATGTCGGTTACCAGGTGTTCACCATATGAATGATTTTTATCTCTATGTATGGGATGTGTATTGAAATATGAAATCTTGTGGTCTATTGTTACGATTTGATATATATAGGTTAAACCTATAACTCACCAACATTTTTGTTGACGTTTAAAGCATGTTTATTCTCAGGTGAATATTAAGAGCTTCCGCTGTTGCATACTAAAATAAGGACAAGATTTGGAGTCCATGTTTGTATGATATTGTGTAAAAACTGCATTCAAGAAACTGATTTCGATGTAACATATTTGTATTGTAAACCATTATGTAATGGTCGTGTGTAAACAGGATATTTTAGATTATCATTATTTAATAATCTACGTAAAGCTTTTTAAACCTTTATTTATGAAATAAAGGTTATGGTTTGTTTTAAAAATGAATGCAGTCTTTGAAAAACGTCTCATATAGAGGTCAAAACCTCGCAATGAAATCAATTAATATGGAACGTTTTTAATCAATAAGAATGGGACATTTCAGTTGGTATCCGAGCGTTGGTCTTAGAGAACCAGAATTTTGCATTAGTGTGTCTTATCGAGTTTGTTAGGATGCATTAGTGAGTCTGGACTTCGACCGTGTTTAGTTGAAAAATGATTGCTTAACAAATTTTGTTGGAAACTATATATTTTTAACATGTGAATATTATGTGATATATTAATCTCTTAACGCGTTTGATATTATGTAATAGATGTCTACCTCTAGAACAAGTCCCATTGACTCACCTAATAATAATGAAGAGTCAAATGTAAATTGGAATAATTCGTGGACTGATTCACAAGTTCCCGAAGAGGAACCGGAAGAAGAGTCGGAACTGGAAGAAGAATCGGAACCTGAAGAAAAATCGGAACCGGATGAAGAAATAGAACCGGTGGGGGAAATAATAAAACGGTTAAGTAAAAGAAAATCCTCAACCAACCGACCAAGGTTAATTATGGTCAATGGTGTTTCCGCCAAGGAAGCAAAATATTGGGAGGATTACCAATTCTCCGATGAATCGGATTCCGACGAGAATTCCGATGATGTTATAGAAATTACCCCAACTGAATTTAAAAAGACAAGAAAATAATAAGGGAAAGGGCATAAAAATAGAGAAATCTAATTCCAACCCCGATGAACTTTATATGTATCGTCAACCCCCGAAGTCCTTAAGTTGTAACAATGACCCGGGAACCTCTAAACCACCAGGTTTTTCTAAACCAATGTGGAAAATTACGGCTCGTATTAGGGGAACATCATATATCCCTAGAAACTTGGCAAAACGAACCAAAACCGAAGAAGAAGAAACAAGCGAGTCAGAATAAGATAGTTGTATTCGTGTGGTGTAATATATGTAATATAGTGTGCTTATGCTTTATGATATATGTAAAAATTGCTTGTATTAATAAGTATTTTTTTTATGAATCTAACTCTTGTCTATTTTACAGTTTAAAAACACAAAATGGATAGACAACCCAATATTTTAAGAGACCTACCCGGAGACATGATTGATGAAATCTTGTCTAGAGTCGGCCAGAATTCCTCGGCACAACTATTTAAGGCGAGATCAGTTTGTAAGACATTCGAAGAACGTTTCAAGAATGTCTTGGTTTATAAGAGACTTTCATTTGAAAGATGGGGGATATCACATTGGGAAACCCATAAGTTACGATGTGTTTACTTTGACGCATATATTGCGGGGAACCCAAATGCTATTTTACGCAACGGGTTAAGAAACTATTTTGACTCAATATATCCGAATATTGGACTTCGTGATTTAGAAAAGGCGGCTAACATGCAACATAAAGAAGCATGTTATGCTTACGGATTAGTAATGTTCGCTTCTCACCAAAGTGAGAACAAGAACATCGGGCTACAACTATTAAACAAAACGTTTCCACAAGTGACGGAGTCGGTAATTGGGGTAAGAAATGAGGTTTTTAGATTGTTACGGGACTGTTGGACATTACGTAACCCTCGTCCCTTTGATGACGTTACAACACGCTGTCTTATCAACGGCCATAACGGTTATGTTCCACAAGACCAAGGATGGGAAGTAGTCCTAGTAAAACCAGAATGCATGACTTGTTTCTGGACGTATGAATTACGTGTCTTTATTGCCTTTGCTGAACGACTTGTGTACTAGCTAGAATTATCTTCACAACCATCTTGTATCAAATTTATTGTGTGCTATATTTCATGCTATATGTAAAATAAGCGGTATTGTAAGTTTGTAAAATATTGTGTAAAAGTTTAAACGCGAAATATTATTATAATCAGTTTTTCATATAGAATTGTAGTAGTTGAATTGTATATTAGCTACTAAGTATGAACTTAACGGGTAGGTACTACCCGAATTTAAACTTATAAAACGCTAATATGAAGAAAAAGCTTTTATAAATGAGTTCATATTATGCTACGAAATACTATTAACTACTCTTAATATTCTGTATGATTAACTTATTCCATTTAACTATTTTGAAGGAAATGGCACCGACTACTCGACACACCGTGAATATGAATGAAGAGGAATTCCGTACTTTTCTAGCTTCAAACATAGCCGCAGTACAGGCTGCGCTACATACCAACAATAACCTTGGATCTAGCAGTACAGGAAATCGTGTAGGATGCACCTACAAAGAATTCACTGCCTGCAAACCTTTGGAATTTGATGGAACCGAAGGACCGATCGGATTGAAACGGTGGACCGAGAAGGTCGAATCGGTGTTTGCCATAAGTAAGTGTACTGAAGAGGACAAAGTAAAGTATGCTACGCATACCTTCACAGGTTCTGCGTTAACATGGTGGAATACCTATCTAGAGAAAGTGGGACAAGACGATGCGTACGCACTACCATGGTCAGCATTCAAGCACTTGATGAACCAGAAGTACCGTCCCAGAACCGAGGTCAATAAGCTCAAGACAGAACTTAGAGGGTTACGAACCCAAGGATTTGATATTACCACGTACGAAAGACGATTCACAGAATTGTGCCTATTGTGTCCGGGAGCATTCGAAGATGAGGAAGAGAAGATCGACGCGTTTGTGAAAGGATTACCGGAAAGAATCCAAGAAGATATAAGTTCACACGAGCCCGCCTCCATACAACAGGCATGTAGAATGGCTAACAAACTCGTGAACCAGATTGAAGAAAGAATTAAAGAACAGACTGCTGAAGAGGCCAATATGAAGCAAGTCAAAAGAAAGTGGGAGGAAAACGGTGATAAGAATCACCAATACAACAACAACAACAACAGCAATTACAACAATAATCGCAACAATTATCCCAACAATCGCAACATCAATCGCAACTACAACAAATGGCCCAACAACAACAACAACAACAACAACAGCAACTACAACAATCATCCCAACAACAATAATAACCGCAACAATAACAACAATCAGAAGCAGCTATGCCAAAGGTGTGAAAAGAATCACTCGGGGTTCTGCACAAATTTTGCAACAAGTGTAAAAGAAATGGTCATAGCGCGGCGAAGTGTGAGGTCTACGGACCAGGGGTTAATAGAACGAAAGGAACAAATGGTGTCGGAACAAGTAATGGCGGAGCAAGTAGTGTCGGAGCAAGTTATGCCAATGTAGTTTGTTATAAATGTGGAAAACCGGGCCACATTATTAGAAATTGCCCGAACCAGGAGAACACGAATGGACAAGGCCGTGGACGAGTTTTCAATATTAATGCGGCAGAGGCACAGGAAGACCCGGAGCTTGTTACGGGTACGTTTCTTATTGACAATAAATCTGCTTACGTTTTATTTGATTCGGGTGCGGATAGAAGCTATATGAGTAGAGATTTTTGTGCTAAATTAAGTTGTCCATTGACACCTTTGGATAGTAAATTTTTACTCGAATTAGCAAATGGTAAATTAATTTCAGCAGATAATATATGTCGGAACCGAGAAATTAAACTGGTTAGCGAAACATTTAAGATTGATTTGATACCAGTAGAGTTAGGGAGTTTTGATGTGATAATCGGTATGGACTGGTTCAAAGAAGTGAAAGCAGAGATCGTTTGTTACAAAAATGCAATTCGCATTATACGAGAAAAAGGAAAACCCTTAATGGTGTACGGAGAAAAGGGCAACACGAAGCTACATCTTATTAGTAATTTGAAGGCACAAAAACTAATAAGAAAAGGTTGCTATGCTGTTCTAGCACACGTCGAGAAAGTACAAACTGAAGAAAAGAGCATCAATGATGTTCCCGTCGCAAAAGAATTTCCTGATGTATTTCCGAAAGAATTACCGGGATTACCCCCACATCGATCCGTTGAATTTCAAATAGATCTTGTACCAGGAGCTGCACCAATAGCTCGTGCTCCTTACAGACTCGCACCCAGCGAGATGAAAGAACTACAATGCCAATTACAAGAACTTTTAGAGCGTGGTTTCATTCGACCAAGCACATCACCGTGGGGAGCTCCTGTTTTGTTTGTCAAGAAGAAAGATGGTACATTCAGGTTGTGTATCGACTACCGAGAGTTGAACAAACTTACCATCAAGAACCGCTACCCACTACCGAGAATCGATGACTTATTTGATCAACTACAAGGCTCGTCTGTTTATTCAAAGATTGACTTACGTTCCGGGTATCATCAAATGCGGGTGAAAGAAGATGATATTCCAAAGACTGCTTTCAGAACAAGTTACGGTCATTACGAATTTATGGTCATGCCGTTTGGTTTAACTAATGCACCAGCTGTGTTCATGGACCTTATGAACCGAGTGTGTGGACCATACCTTGACAAGTTTGTCATTGTTTTCATTGATGACATACTTATTTACTCAAAGAATGACCAAGAACACGGTGAACATTTGAGAAAGGTGTTAGAAGTATTGAGGAAGGAAGAATTGTACGCTAAGTTTTCAAAGTGTGCATTTTGGTTGGAAGAAGTTCAATTCCTCGGTCACATAGTGAACAAAGAAGGTATTAAGGTGGATCCGGCAAAGATAGAAACTGTTGAAAAGTGGGAAACCCCGAAAACTCCGAAACACATACGCCAGTTTTTAGGACTAGCTGGTTACTACAGAAGGTTCATCCAAGACTTTTCCAGAATAGCAAAACCCTTGACTGCATTAACGCATAAAGGGAAGAAATTTGAATGGAATGATGAACAAGAGAAAGCGTTTCAGTTATTAAAGAAAAAGCTAACTACGGCACCTATATTGTCATTGCCTGAAGGGAATGATGATTTTGTGATTTATTGTGATGCATCAAAGCAAGGTCTCGGTTGTGTATTAATGTAACGAACGAAGGTGATTGCTTATGCGTCTAGACAATTGAAGATTCACGAACAAAATTATACGACGCATGATTTGGAATTAGGCGCGGTTGTTTTTGCATTAAAGACTTGGAGGCACTACTTATATGGGGTCAAAAGTATTATATATACCGACCACAAAAGTCTTCAACACATATTTAATCAGAAACAACTGAATATGAGGCAGCGTAGGTGGATTGAATTATTGAATGATTACGACTTTGAGATTCGTTACCACCCGGGGAAGGCAAATGTGGTAGCCGATGCCTTGAGCAGGAAGGACAGAGAACCCATTCGAGTAAAATCTATGAATATAATGATTCATAATAACCTTACTACTCAAATAAAGGAGGCGCAACAAGGAGTTTTAAAAGAGGGAAATTTAAAGGATGAAATACCCAAAGGATCGGAGAAGCATCTTAATATTCGGGAAGACGGAACCCGGTATAGGGCTGAAAGGATTTGGGTACCAAAATTTGGAGATATGAGAGAAATGGTACTTAGAGAAGCTCATAAAACCAGATACTCAATACATCCTGGAACGGGGAAGATGTACAAGGATCTCAAGAAACATTTTTGGTGGCCGGGTATGAAAGCCGATGTTGCTAAATACGTAGGAGAATGTTTGACGTGTTCTAAGGTCAAAGTTGAGCATCAGAAACCATCAGGTCTACTTCAACAACCCGAAATCCCGGAATGGAAATGGGAAACTATATCCAAAAATTATGGTTAAACTCAAAGTGGAAGTATGTTTTCTAAAATGGTCATCTAGACGTCGTTCTTTCGACTGAAATGACTACCTTTACAAAAACGAATTGTAACTTATTTTTCTGACTATAAACCTATACTTTTTCTGTTTAGATTCATAAAATAGAGTTCAATATGAAACCATAGCAATTTGATTCACCTAAAACGGATTTAAAATGAAGAAGTTATGGGTAAAACAAGATTGGATAATTTTTCTCATTTTAGCTACGTGAAAATTGGTAACAAATCTATTCCAACCATAACTTAATCAACTTGTATTGTATATTATGTAATCTTGAGATACCATAGACACGTATACAATGTTTCGACCTATCATGTCGACACATCTATATATATTTCGGAACAACCATAGACACTCTATATGTGAATGTTGGAGTTAGCTATACAGGGTTGAGGTTGATTCCAAAATATATATAGTTTGAGTTGTGATCAATACTGAGATACGTATACACTGGGTCGTGGATTGATTCAAGATAATATTTATCGATTTATTTCTGTACATCTAACTGTGGACAACTAGTTGTAGGTTACTAACGAGGACAGCTGACTTAATAAACTTAAAATATCAAAATATATTAAAAGTGTTGTAAATATATTTTGAACATACTTTGATATATATGTATATATTGTTATAGGTTCGTGAATCAACCAGTGGCCAAGTCTTACTTCCCGACGAAGTAAAAATCTATGAAAGTGAGTTATAGTCCCACTTTTAAAATCTAATATTTTTGGGATGAGAATGCATGCAGGTTTTATAAATGATTTACAAAATAGACACAAGTACGTATAACTACATTCTATGGTTGAATTATCGAAATCGAATATGCCCCTTTTTATTAAGTCTGGTAATCTAAGAATTAGGGAACAGACACCCTAATTGACGTGAATCCTAAAGATAGATCTATTGGGCCTAACAAACCCCATCCAAAGTACCGGATGCTTTAGTACTTCGAAATTTATATCATATCCGAAGGGTGTCCCGGAATGATGGGGATATTCTTATATATGCATCTTGTTAATGTCGGTTACCAGGTGTTCACCATATGAATGATTTTTATCTCTATGTATGGGATGTGTATTGAAATATGAAATCTTGTGGTCTATTGTTACGATTTGATATATATAGGTTAAACCTATAACTCACCAACATTTTTGTTGACGTTTAAAGCATGTTTATTCTCAGGTGAATATTAAGAGCTTCCGCTGTTGCATACTAAAATAAGGACAAGATTTGGAGTCCATGTTTGTATGATATTGTGTAAAAACTGCATTCAAGAAACTGATTTCGATGTAACATATTTGTATTGTAAACCATTATGTAATGGTCGTGTGTAAACAGGATATTTTAGATTATCATTATTTGATAATCTACGTAAAGCTTTTTAAACCTTTATTTATGAAATAAAGGTTATGGTTTGTTTTAAAAATGAATGCAGTCTTTGAAAAACGTCTCATATAGAGGTCAAAACCTCGCAATGAAATCAATTAATATGGAACGTTTTTAATCAATAAGAACGGGACATTTCATCGGTAACCATAAAAGCAAAATAAAAGGACGATCGTACCCCTAAAGGATAAGAAGGAAACAAGACAAATAAAGGGGGAAAATACGGTAACTCAAAAGAAAAGAAAGTTGTTTCATACGTCAAATTACCGCCTAGTATTATTAGAGTTTAATTTCACGAAGCTTCAAGTGATGCTTCGTAAACTTAAACTCGAGGGATTGATAGTGTATCCCATCTCTCATGAAGTAAAGATATATACGAAGAAAGGTAGAGAGAACATACGAAGCCAATCCATGACGAAGCGATAGCATCGAGTACCACGCACTGAATCTTGGTTGGATAAAAGTCAACTACAGTGCCCTCATAGTAGCCAGGCGAGTTAACTGAGCAAAGATAGAAAGAAGACAACGTGACTTTCACTTTGTAAGAAGCCAAAAGGGGAAATTCAACTAATCCTTCCAATTTGTATAGGGAACTAGCAACCTCAAAGGAAGACAAAACTCTCCTACAAATAAGAGAATTAAATGAGACAAAAGATCAATTGATCAACCGAATGTTATATCCATTTACTCTCAACTCTCTTTCGGTGGCGTAAAGTAGTTACTACACTTACTACCTTCAGGGAATCGCTAGCGAAGGGAAATTCACCCACATTTTATCTTTTTCATGACTAGGCGTTCGCATACTTATCTCTTCGATAAGATATGCCAAGAATTGTACAAACAGTTTTGTTTGCGCGGAATAATATAGATGATGTGGGGAGGCAATTCATAATCTCTTTAAAGAAGCTCAGGACCATTGGCGGTTCAAATGGTTTAGTTCAAGGTGTTTGTAGTTTGAGCTCTGATCAAACGTAAATCGTAATTGGTTGATTGTAGATTCAGACTTGAGTGCTTAATTTGTGAAAAAGGATTAATCGAATGTTTTAACTCCAAAAACTGTGCAAACCCCGATTTGGAATCCGAATTCCAAGGGCGTAAAACAAATGATGTGATTAACCTAATTCAATTAGATCGAATAAATTAATATCTTTGGTAGAAGTTAACTCCGATATCGACCGGGAATCTCTATCGGAGTTGTATTTTCAGCTGGATAATGCTACAGTAAGGTTTTTGGGCAGAGTAACAATAATGTATCCAGTGTTATGTAATGAATGACCCATAGGTGTATCTATAGGTGTTTTGAGGGAATGATGACATAGCACATCTCCCTTTCATGGTCATAACAAACTTTCACTAGATTCGAGGGATGACGTGGCACCTGCCCCTTTCATTGGCATAACAAACAGATCCTAACAAACTTTTCTAGATTCATGGGTTGATGGGGCAAAAAACCCGTGTGTGTGTGTCTGCTCTGGGACCAAGCGTGCATCCCATAACCAAGTGCATGTTCCGGGACCAAGTGAAAGTTCCGAATATGATGTGATGGATGAATGTCTTCACTCTTTGTTGGCTAAAAGGGTTTTACCCGATGTTTATTCCAAATGCCTCTTCACGGTCTTCTTCTGGCCGGGTGTGGCTGGAATCGGTTAACATTTTTATCCGTAGTATTCTTTGTCGGATGGATGGTGTGTTTGGCCCGGTAGACCTTTTCGTGACAACATAGTTTTGTAACGTCTTCTATATGTACATATCCGGGTGAGTGGTGCTGGTGATTGACTCATTTGTCTGGGTAGGATGGACTTAGGTGAAGTCACGGCTAGCTTATACCCGGGACATTCCATCTCAGATGCATTCTTGCATGGTTTTCTGGTCGGTTTGCTTGAGTATATCCGAGAGGAAATGCTCCTTCCTGGATCGTTATGCCGGTTGGATCCGAGACTGGATTTAGTCAAGTTATGAAAAGACGTGTCCTACCGATACGAATTATTATGTGTATCATCAAGCTCCATGTTGTTTTGGAATTTCAAATTTGTTCTCCTTTTTATCTCATGTAGGGAAGCCAATTAATTACCAATAAGTGGAGGGCAAAGTTCGGAAGCAGATCTCGAAAAGCAAAAAAGGTAAATGAGCGAATGGCTAGGTGGTGTTTGACGGTTAGCTTAGCTTTTGGTTGCTCTTGTTTGTTGTTTTTGTTCGTTTTGTGTCTGTTTGTTATATGGTTATGTTGATTTAGTTAGTTGTGGTTTGCTTTTCGGCTCGATGAGACCCGGTTATAGATAGTTTACAGTTAGTTTGTAATGTTTTCTAGGTTTGAGGCTCATCGGATTGTTTTGTATCTTTTGGTTGTTAGAAGTTTTTTTTTTTTTTTTTTTTCCAAACTTCTTGTTCTATTAAAACTTTTTGTTATTTGTAAATAAAAAAGGTTGGTCAAATTATTTATATATTATGTACTAGTAGTATGATATTAAAATAGCCATATATTTCAATAAAGTCAAAGGTTGCCGGCTAAGTTTTCCTTACTCTCCAAGCACCATAGCCGCCGACTAGACATTTTAGCTGCTAGCTTGGACCTATTTTTGGAAAATTCTTGCTTCGGAAGATCTGTTTCGTGTATTTCAAGCCCAAGTCATTGGAGCCGCCGACTAAGCCCTTGGAGCCGTTGGCTAATGTAACGACCCGACCAAAACCGTTATTGACGGCGCCGTTAACTTAGGTCCCGTTGCGTGGTCGTAGTCCCTATATGAGACTCGTTTGACCAAAATTATGTCGCATTCATTTGAAAGGTACAAGACTTGCAAGTTTAGTTTACAAAACCGTTCGACAACATGTCTAAGTTTACAAAAGTCATAAAGTATAAATGAAATAACTTGCGACATAATTAGTTTAAAAACACAGTTGCTATAAATAGCGTAAGTATGTAAACAATATGTTTGAATCCAAAAGTGCTATCCCTAGCGTATGTATGTATGTATGCTTGACTCCAAGCATGAAATCAGAGTGTATGCATGTATGCTTGACCCCAAGCAAGTATGAATGTACGCGGAAGCATGTATCAAATAGCCAAGTATGAACCTGAGAAACATATAGAAAACTGTCAACGAAAAACGTTGGTGAAATCATAGGTGTATTAGTAAATGTTATATTTTGAACCACAAGATTTAGTATTTCCATAAATTGATCATCCAAAAGTTGCATTCCAAAAGTTGGTTCGCGAGCACCCAATTATCAAGACTTAACGTTTCCTCCCATTGTATACCCCATCACTTAGTGCTAGAACAAACACTGATTCTCGAAAATATATTTCATCCGTAGACGGTAGCGAACCGTCCGAATGAGGGTTTGTCAAACCCGTATGGCCACACAATATAAGTTCTCGCTTACACCCTGCAAGTGTAACTAATGATAATCGAATTGAGGATTTTTGTTCTAACTCGCTGTGGAATGTTTGTTTCCTTGTACTTGTGTTCAAAGTATAAAAGTATGTAGTATAAAACTGTATATGTTTCTCATCCCATAGTTTAAAAGTATAAAAGTTGTTGAAAGATGGGACTATGATCTCACCTCGAGTGCACGAGTATAAAGGTACTTCAACAAGTAAACGTGTGCATGAAAGTTGCTTAGCCTTGACCTAAACAAGTAAGTTGTATCAATTAACCGGTTACGACACAAGGTCGGGTGAAATGTGTTCAATTAGTCCTATGGCTCGTTACGACTCGATTAAGTATAGCATGTGAATCACGTTGTCAAGTTTCATACAAGAAACAAGTATAAAAGCATGTTAGAATGATTGTATAAAAGTTTGAGTTGACATTTCAAAACCTTACCATTAGAAAGGAAATCTTATTACGTTTCCAACGATATTTGATTCATCGAAAATGGAGTTACGGTCAAAAAGTTATGGCCAAAACAAGTTTGCTGAAGTTCGGATGAAACAGGCAATTGTCGCGGCGCGACAAATTGCTCCGCGGCGCGACAAATGCCTATTTTGAAGGTCAGAAAGCCTGAAAAACATGTTCTAAAATCACCCTTTGGGCCACGGCGCGACAAATTGCTCCGCGGCGCGACAAATAACGTGGTCTGGTGCCTGGTCAGTTTCAAAAGTTCAAGTCTTGATCAAAACTTCAAACAACCATAAAACGCAAACCGTAAACAACTAGAAGACGTATCTTATACCGTTGGAAAGCTCTTTTGACAAGGAACACAACTAAGCACTTATCATCAAACAAAAACAACATTTTCCATAACCGATTTCTCGTCAAGTGATCATTTAAAAGTCCATTTTCAAAGTTTCAAGTTCATCAATTGCATTTTAAGTTTCGGGAATCCAATTCACACATATGATATGCCGTTTTGAAGGTAATGAAGTATACATTACTACTAAACACTAACAATTAACATTCCATGGCATTTAAGCATCCAAAAGTTCATGTCAAGAACTATCAAACCCTAGTCAAACATCACAAAATCATTAATCGGGTTTTTGAAGTTTTCTTAATCAACCTACGCATCAAAACGAAGCTAGTGATACTAGTAACACAATTAAAACATGCACTTTAACAATCTAACAACATTAACTCATCCAAAATCAAGGATTAAGCAAACCCATTTCAAGTTCATGCTAGTTACTCCAAAAACAACAAATCGAGCAAACCAAACATATATTCATGTTAGACTTGAGCCATAGACACTAACTAACACCATTTCAAATCAAAAACACGAATTTAGAGAAATCTAGAGTTTTAGAAATGTTACCCAAACGAGATGAGGTTGGTATCAAATTGTAGAGGATGAAGAGAGGATTCCAAATATGTAATTTGTTTTGAAGTTTGCTTCCCGATCCGAATTTAGATGATGATTTATGTTTGTGTTCTTGAGAGAAAAAAAAAAAAAAAGAAAGAAAGAAGAAGAAATGGATGAATGAGGGGTGGAGGTGGTGAGTGGTTGACTAGTCAACTACTAGCCACCTCTTTGGTCAAGTGGCGGAACTAGTCCCTCAAGTTTCAGAGCGGGTGCGGGAATTAACCAAACGAATATTTTTAAAACGCAAGTTAACGAGAGATGTTATAATTAAATGACGGAATTATTATGAACGTTAGTCAACGGAGACTACGAATTTAAACACGAAAGATTATTATTAAAAAAAAAAAGACGGTGTTAAAAATAAATTTAACGGAAAAACGCGGGATGTTACATTATCCACACCTCAAAAGAAATTTCGTCCCGAAATTTAGTTGGAAGTAGTAGTTGTTGAATCTTACTCGAGATCTTGCGTTGTAAATTCTACGAATAAGTGAAGGTACGTCCTTGAGTATTTCCACGAATTTTGACGGTCGGGATCATATGTTGTTTTAAGGTTTGGCTTCCATGATTCATGGTTTCAATCGGTCCTCCTAGGAAGTGAGGTTTATCGTCGATAGTGAGTTCATCAAAGGAGATAACAAGTTCTCGTTTCGCAAAACACGTCTTTGAGTTGATACATCGAATGTAGGATAAACGGAGACTCAAAATGGGTCGGAAAATCTAAACGGCTAGCAACGGGTCCAAAACTCCCCAAGATTTCAAAAGGATTAAAATATCACGAATTTTGTTTTCTATGTTTCCCGAAACGGATTGCACCTTTCCAAGGTGCGACTCTTAACGTGACGCGGTTTCCCACGTGGAATTTGAAATGTTTACGTCTAAATCGGCGTAGCTCATTTGGCGACAACGAGTCGTGTTGGGTCTTTCTTGGATATGGATAAGTTTTCTCGGTCGCTCATGCATAATCCCGGTCCCGGTGAATTGGTCATCGTTTACTTGGTTCGACAAAAGGAGAATGACGTTTCCGGTCACATGTGGTCTCAAAAGGAGTGACGTTAAAACTCGAATGAAAATCATTGTAGTATGAGGATTCGGTTAAAGGAAAATACTTTTCTCAAGTAAATTTGAAGTTAGTAATACAACTCGTATTATTGATTCTAAGGTTTAAATCGTATGTTTGTTCGGTCCGTCGGGTTGCGGATGGTACGCGGTACTCATGTCTAAACGTGGTCCCGAGGCTTTTTGTGAGGCACTCCGAAGTCTAGAAATGAAATGAGGATCTCAGTCCAAAACGGAGTACATTCCGTAAGGTATATTTAGACAAGTTTGTTAGGACAAGTTTCTCAAGAAAATTCGCGTCGCGAAAGATTTATCAGTTTCCAAAAACGTTCGTCGGGGCAAGTCCTCATCGGTTTCTGAAAGAAAAACGTTCGTCGGAACTATTCACCCTCGAGGTGAATACTAGTATAACGTGGAGAGTCTCTCTCCATTGGGAATTTAGAATAAGGACCTCCTGAACCGGAAGTACGAGGGTGATGCAAAAGAAGTTTCCGCCTCGGTGCGAGCATAACGAGTAAATCGTAATTAGTCAATAAGACTGTGCGAGGACGAGCTAGTATACCCGTGTGACATACGGTTGAAGTCGAATGGAATCGGTAATTCATTCGGAAGCATAAATATAATTTGACAATAATTGAAGGTGTGTCCCCGGTATGGTTGTTATAAATATTCTCGGAGTTTTCGGATGTCCAAACATGAAAAGATGAAGTCATGTACATGGCACATGGTGGTGTTTAGGTTGATCGAGTCTAACCACCATCACGCGTCACTAGAACTTTGGTATGTCTTACCGTAATATAACCACGTTGATCGAGTGTCGTTATATTACGCCAAATCATACTTCCATTCCCACATCACTCCATGAGTTCAAGTTCGTGTCATCGTGAAAATCTAAAATGAACAAAATGTAACGACGTCTCAAACGTGACTCGTATTAAATCGAAATAGTTTCTACAACTCTAAAGAAGCGTTTCCCCACGGGAAATGTATAAACGATTGTTAACGTCAAATCGGTTCGATTCAAACAATAATGTATTTAGGTATGAAAAGAGTAACGAGTCATGATAACGAGTAGTACGCAACCGTAGTGATAAATGTTGATGACGATACTCACCTAGAGTAGTGATGGTAGTAACACCAAAAAGTAGATAGTAAGAAACACCAGTGGGAAACCGATAGTAAGTTGAAACGGTGGCAAATAACAATCCGGGAGACAGAGTTTCCGAACAAGTGTGACTAATGAAGTAGTCGTCATCCATACGTGTATGAATCATGAATTTACGTGTGTTACCAAAAAGTGGCGGAATGCGAGTTCGTATGATGAAAACTTGGTACCATCAAGAAGTTTGCCTAAGAATGATTCAAATATAATGCACAAGTAGTCAAGTAAGTGCTATCTATAGCAAATGTATGTCAGAATGCAATGGCTAACTATCCGGTTGTAGTCTAGACTCACTAATGCGTCCTAACGACTCTGTTAGACACACTAATGCACGTCCTAGTTCCCTACAACCAACGCTCTGATACCATCTGTAACGACCCGACCAAAACCGTTATTGACGGCGCCGTTAACTTAGGTCCCGTTGCGTGGTCGTAGTCCCTATATGAGACTCGTTTGACCAAAATTATGTCGCATTCATTTGAAAGGTACAAGACTTGCAAGTTTAGTTTACAAAACCGTTCGACAACATGTCTAAGTTTACAAAAGTCATAAAGTATAAATGAAATAACTTGCGACATAATTAGTTTAAAAACACAGTTGCTATAAATAGCGTAAGTATGTAAACAATATGTTTGAATCCAAAAGTGCTATCCCTAGCGTATGTATGTATGTATGCTTGACTCCAAGCATGAAATCAGAGTGTATGCATGTATGCTTGACCCCAAGCAAGTATGAATGTACGCGGAAGCATGTATCAAATAGCCAAGTATGAACCTGAGAAACATATAGAAAACTGTCAACGAAAAACGTTGGTGAAATCATAGGTGTATTAGTAAATGTTATATTTTGAACCACAAGATTTAGTATTTCCATAAATTGATCATCCAAAAGTTGCATTCCAAAAGTTGGTTCGCGAGCACCCAATTATCAAGACTTAACGTTTCCTCCCATTGTATACCCCATCACTTAGTGCTAGAACAAACACTGATTCTCGAAAATATATTTCATCCGTAGACGGTAGCGAACCGTCCGAATGAGGGTTTGTCAAACCCGTATGGCCACACAATATAAGTTCTCGCTTACACCCTGCAAGTGTAACTAATGATAATCGAATTGAGGATTTTTGTTCTAACTCGCTGTGGAATGTTTGTTTCCTTGTACTTGTGTTCAAAGTATAAAAGTATGTAGTATAAAACTGTATATGTTTCTCATCCCATAGTTTAAAAGTATAAAAGTTGTTGAAAGATGGGACTATGATCTCACCTCGAGTGCACGAGTATAAAGGTACTTCAACAAGTAAACGTGTGCATGAAAGTTGCTTAGCCTTGACCTAAACAAGTAAGTTGTATCAATTAACCGGTTACGACACAAGGTCGGGTGAAATTTGTTCAATTAGTCCTATGGCTCGTTACGACTCGATTAAGTATAGCATGTGAATCACGTTGTCAAGTTTCATACAAGAAACAAGTATAAAAGCATGTTAGAATGATTGTATAAAAGTTTGAGTTGACATTTCAAAACCTTACCATTAGAAAGGAAATCTTATTACGTTTCCAACGATATTTGATTCATCGAAAACGGAGTTACGGTCAAAAAGTTATGGCCAAAACAAGTTTGCTGAAGTTCGGATGAAACAGGCAATTGTCGCGGCGCGACAAATTGCTCCGCGGCGCGACAAATGCCTATTTTGAAGGTCAGAAAGCCTGAAAAACATGTTCTAAAATCACCCTTTGGGCCACGGCGCGACAAATTGCTCCGCGGCGCGACAAATAACGTGGTCTGGTGCCTGGTCAGTTTCAAAAGTTCAAGTCTTGATCAAAACTTCAAACAACCATAAAACGCAAACCGTAAACAACTAGAAGACGTATCTTATACCGTTGGAAAGCTCTTTTGACAAGGAACACAACTAAGCACTTATCATCAAACAAAAACAACATTTTCCATAACCGATTTCTCGTCAAGTGATCATTTAAAAGTCCATTTTCAAAGTTTCAAGTTCATCAATTGCATTTTAAGTTTCGGGAATCCAATTCACACATATGATATGCCGTTTTGAAGGTAATGAAGTATACATTACTACTAAACACTAACAATTAACATTCCATGGCATTTAAGCATCCAAAAGTTCATGTCAAGAACTATCAAACCCTAGTCAAACATCACAAAATCATTAATCGGGTTTTTGAAGTTTTCTTAATCAACCTACGCATCAAAACGAAGCTAGTGATACTAGTAACACAATTAAAACATGCACTTTAACAATCTAACAACATTAACTCATCCAAAATCAAGGATTAAGCAAACCCATTTCAAGTTCATGCTAGTTACTCCAAAAACAACAAATCGAGCAAACCAAACATATATTCATGTTAGACTTGAGCCATAGACACTAACTAACACCATTTCAAATCAAAAACACGAATTTAGAGAAATCTAGAGTTTTAGAAATGTTACCCAAACGAGATGAGGTTGGTATCAAATTGTAGAGGATGAAGAGAGGATTCCAAATATGTAATTTGTTTTGAAGTTTGCTTCCCGATCCGAATTTAGATGATGATTTATGTTTGTGTTCTTGAGAGAAAAAAAAAAAAAAAGAAAGAAAGAAGAAGAAATGGATGAATGAGGGGTGGAGGTGGTGAGTGGTTGACTAGTCAACTACTAGCCACCTCTTTGGTCAAGTGGCGGAACTAGTCCCTCAAGTTTCAGAGCGGGTGCGGGAATTAACCAAACGAATATTTTTAAAACGCAAGTTAACGAGAGATGTTATAATTAAATGACGGAATTATTATGAACGTTAGTCAACGGAGACTACGAATTTAAACACGAAAGATTATTATTAAAAAAAAAAAGACGGTGTTAAAAATAAATTTAACGGAAAAACGCGGGATGTTACAGCTAAGGTGTCGGTTTTCAAAAACTAAAAATAGAGGCCTCTGGTTCAGTTTTTAGATGTACTTTTCATATTTAACTTTCAATTTATGAATTAGTTAGGTCACCCATCACACGGCTCTCAAACCCAACCAGTGGTGGATCCCAGGTGACTTTCGAATGACTGTCCCATTCAAATTTTGGTATAACTTCAAGCATGGGTCCCAATTCTCACAACAAATTAGGACGTCGAAGAGAAACTGTAACAACCCAAACCAATAACCAACTGATTATGCGAAACAAATAAAAAAATTTATAACAGTGGAGTGCGCCACGCGCACCACCATAGGGTGCGCGGCGCGCACAGGCCCCAATTCAGTTCTGTCCGATTTTGCAAATTTTCAAATAAAGATCTCCCACTTCCCGACATAATCCGACGAAACGCTTTTCACAACATGTTCTAATATGAAAAACTCATACGTTTCAAACATAAAATGAGTTTTACAAAACGGGGACCACATCGGCCGTTTTACGAGTTTCGTACAAATCATGAGTTTCGACCACATTAGTTTAGTTTCCAAACGACACTATGAGCATGGTGTTTGGGGTTAAACTACCCAAATCTCGGTCAAACTCCAAAAGCTATCACATCACAAAAGTGTCCCCTAAACAACAAGAAGGATCTCTAATCCAACCGAATGCCCTTACCCTTGTCAACGCCGGAGCCTATAAAAAAGATAAACAACGAGAGGGTAAGCAAAGCTTGGTGAATGCAATAATTATACATATACATATATAATATACCTACTTGCATACACTTACACACACCGTAACATTCGCTAGTAACAACAATTAGCATACAAACTCCGAGTATAAGCTAATAACCTCCAAATACCACAACTAGCATAATCGTTAGCATATTCACTAAAATAATATATTATGCTATAGAACAACACATACACAAGCTATATGCTACCGGCTCTGTGGTTCACACCATACGTAATGCTATGACGCTACCGGCTCCGTGGTTCACGTCACTACACATTCGAGTCATACTCTTTTATAGTGCTACCGGCTACGTGGTTCACACTTCGGTGCTACCAGCTCCGTGGTTCACACCTAATTTTTATAGTGCTACCGGCTCTGTGGTTCACACTTTGATGCTACCGGCTCCGTGGTTCACATCACAACACGTGCACCATGATGTTACCGGGTCCGTGGTTCACATCATAGTACACTCACACTTACTATGGCACTCCCGGCTCCGTGGGTCATACCATAGCATACAAATAAAATACACCATACATACATGTATAATTACTCTACTCACCTTAACGATTTGGTGATGATTTATAACTTTGCAAGCTTCAATGCAAAGTACCTAATATAATAAGTACTCCATTAACACACAAACTAGTTGGACTAAATGCCAACAATTTACACATGTGCATTCCATGACTTAATTGCATTAACTGCCACATTTACTAAAACTATCATTTAAGGTTAAGACCCATCATAAATCACTAAAAGCTAGTGATTAAGGTCTAACAACACCGTCTTACACAAACTTATGACATTTCACACCCATCTTGCCCAACTAGGTCAACAATTACTCATTTAATCACTTTAATGTCAACACACCCATTTCGGGTCTTCCACAAACCCTCCTAACACCCATTTACTAAACATTTAGGTGTGCTAGTAATTTGCTAACCAATTTATGTTCATACACCCCAATTAATACTTTAAAACCCTAGGTTAGTTACTATTGAGTCTACATGACTCAATCTTACCCAAGAACACCCAAAATAGCCAAACATGGGTTTTATGTTCACCATTTACCCAAACCCTAACCCTTACACAAAATCAAAGTAAGGAATTTAAAGTTAGAACATACCACTACAACCAAAACGTAGCTAGGGAGGAGATGAACAACTTTATAACTCGAGCTAAGACTCAAAACTAGCTCCTTTTTCCTTTGCTTGAGCTTTCTCACACAAGAATCTCACTCTCTCTCTCTAAAAGTGAAGTGGATAGGATGAGGTTGTTGGAAATGGAGTGAATGACACCCCAAGATCTGACCTACTGGCCTCCAACTCGTCCACAAGTGAAATTACCAAAAAGCCCATCGAAATATCTAATTAAAATAAGAAGAACCCGGCTACAGTGAGGAGTGCGCCACGCGCACCCCTATGTGTGCGCTGAGCGCACTCAGCTCAGATCACCCTCTGACCTCTGTTTTAATATACAAAGTCACCCACACTTCATGTACCATAATTACACTGTTGTACAATTATTATTAGGGTCTTACAACTCTCCCCCACTTGAATCGGAGCGCGCCCTCGCAATCCAAGCTGCATGACAAGAGGGAAGGTAAACCAATACGAACTCTTTGGGCTCTCAAGTAAACTCAGAACCTATACTATGATGCCATTAAACTTTATAAGTCCTCACCTCTTTATTCCTCAACTGTTTGACCTTCTCATCGAGTATAGCAAGTGGCTCTTCAATATACTCTAACTTATTGTTTAGCTCAATCTCGTCTAATGGCACCCATGATGAATCATCTGCAAGACACTTGAAATGTCCAGTTCATATTGATTATAAACGTTCCATATTAATTGATTTTGTCGCGAGGTTTTGACCTCTATATGAGACGTTTTTCAAAGACTGCATTCATTTTTAAAACAACCATAACCTTAATTCTATCGATAAAAGTTTAAAAAGCATTACATAGATTATCAAATAATTATAATCTAAAAAAGAAAGATTTCTTGAGGTTGGATGATCACTTTACAAGATTGGAAGTAAGCTGGAAAACTTGGAAGTATTCTTGATTTTATGAAACTAGAACTTATAGAATTTATGAAGAACACTTAGAACTTGAAGATAGAACTTGAGAGAGATTAATTAGATGAAGAAAATTGAAGAATGAAAGTGTTTGTAGGTGTTTTTTGTCTTTGGTATATGGATTAGATATAAAGGATGTGTAATTTTGTTTACATGTAAATAAGTCATGAATGATTACTAATATTTTTGTAATTTTATGAGATATTTCATGCTAGTTGCCAAATGATGGTTCCCACACGTGTTAGGTGACTCACATGGGCTACTAAGAGCTGATCATTGGAGTGTATATACCAATAGTACATACATCTAAAAGCTGTGTATTGTACGAGTACGAATACGGGTGCATACGAGTAGAATTGTTGATGAAACTGAACGAGGATGTAATTGTAAGCATTTTTGTTAAGTAGAAGTATTTTGATAAGTGTCTTGAAGTCTTTCAAAAGTGTATGAATAAATATTAAAAAACTACATGTATATACATTTTAAATGAGTCGTTAAGTCATCGTTAGTCGTTACATGTAAATGTTGTTTTGAAACCTTTAGGTTAACGATCTTGTTAAATGTTGTTAACCCATTGTTTATTATATCTAAAAAGATGTTAAATTATTACATTATCATGATATTATGATGCATTAATATATCTTAATATGATATATATACAATTAAATGTCGTTACAACGATAATCATTACATATATGCCTCGTTTCGAAATCCTTAAGTTAGTAGTCTTGTTTTTACATATGTAGTTCATTGTTAATATACTTAATGATATGTTTACTTATCATAATAGTATGTTAACTATATATATATATATATATATATATATATATATATATATATATATATATATATATATATATATATATATATATATATATATATATATATATATATCCATATATATGACATCATATAGTTTTTACAAGTTTTAACGTTCGTGAATCACCGATCAACTTGGGTGGTCAAATGTCTATATAAAACCTATTTCAAATAATCAAGTCTTAACAAGTTTGATTGCTTAACATGTTAGAAACACTTAATCATATAAATATCAATTTCATTTAATATATATAAACATGGAAAAGTTCGGGTCATTACAACACTTACGGAGATGGGAAACATGAAATGTATTATGGATCCCCGCAAGCTCTTCGGGTAATTCCAAACGATACGCGACTTCACCAACACGAGCTAAAATTTTAAAAGGACCAATAAACCGAGGAGCTAACTTTCCCCGTTTTCGAAACTGAATAATACCTTTCCATGGTGAAACCTTAAGCATCACCATGTCACCTTCTTGAAATTCGATCATTCGTCTACGCTTGTCGGCATACGACTTTTGTCTATCTTGCGCCTTTTTCAAATGATCACGAATCATATCAATCTTACTATTCGTTTCTAAGACCAAATTGGTACTCCCGATTTCTCTTTGACCAATTTCACCCCAACAAATCGGAGTTCGACACCTCCGCCCATAAAGCATCTCATAAGGTGGCATCCCGATACTTGTATGATAACTATTATTGTACGATAATTCCACCAAAGGCAACTGCTCATCCCAACTACCACCAAAATCAATAATACACGGCCGTAACATATCCTCCAAAGTTTGATTAGTACGTTCAGTTTGACCGTCCGTTTGAGGATGATACGACGTGCTCAATTTCAATTGTGTACCCATATCTTCATGAAACTTCTCCCAAAATCGAGATGCGAAACAGGTATCTCGATCCGAAATAATAGATATAGGAACCCCGTGTCTCGCTATCACCTCCTTGATAAACAATTTAGCCAAAGTCTCCGATGATATCGCTTCCCGGATGGGAAGAAACAAGGCACTCTTCATCAATCGATCAACTATTACCCAAATCGAGTCAAATTGGGCTCTCTCCGTCTTTGGTAATTTTGTAATGAAATCCATGGTAATGTGCTTTCATTTCCATTTCGGGATTTCTAACGGTTGTAACTTACCATACGGCTTTTGGTGTTTGGCTTTCACTTGCAAACACGTGACGCATTGTTCAACATACTTAACAACATCACGTTTCATGCCCGGCCACCAATAATCTTTCCTCAAATCAAGATACATTTTCGTTGCGCCCCACTTTGACTTATGTGCTTCATCAAGTAGCACTCGTCGATAATCCCCCATCTTAGGCACCCACACTCTTCCTTGAAAAGACAACAAACCACGCGAACCCATAGTAATGAATTCCGATTGCCCCACAATTCGTTCCGCATGCTTGTTGTGAACGTAAGCTTCAATTTGAATCACACCAAGTTTTTCAAGAAAATCGTTAGTAATAAACATACGTAACAATCCCAATCGTAACGCCGGGTGGTGACTCTTTCGACTTAACGCATCCGCGACCACATTCGCCTTGCCCGGATGATAAAGTATTTCACAATCATAATCTTTTACCACATCCATCCACCTACGTTGATGATAATTCAAATCTCTTTGATCGAAAAAATGTTTCAAACTCTTGTGATCCGAATAAATCGTACACTTGACACCATACAAGTAATGGCGCCAAATTTTCAACGCATGCACAACCGCCACCAACTCAAGATCATGAGTCGGATATCTCTTTTCGTGTTCCTTTAATTGTCGAGAGGCATAAGCGATGACTTTACCCCTTTGCATTAGAACACAACTGAGCCCATTTAAAGAAGCATCACAATAGACCGTCATGTCTTCCACCCCTTCCGGCAAAACTAGCAACGGAGCTTGACACAACTTCTCTTTTAATAATTGAAAAGCAATTTCTTGATTGTTCTCCCAATTAAACCTCGCGTTCTTTCTTGTCAATTTCGTCAATGGAGAAGCGATCTTAGAAAAGTCTTGGATAAATCGACGATAATAACCGACCAATCCGAGAAAACTTCGAATTTCTGTAGGCGTAGTCGGTCGTCTCCAACTCTTTACCGTCTCAATCTTCCCCAGGTCTACTTGAATACCATTTTCGTTCACAATATGGCCAAGGAATTGAACTTCTCTTAGCCAAAATTCACATTTGGAGAATTTAGCATACAACTTCTCCTTCCACAACGTCTTTAACATACCCCGCAAGTGATGTTCATGTTCCTTCATACTCCTCGAATAGACAAGTATGTCGTCAATGAACACAATTACCGACTTGTCCAACATAGGTTGGAACACTCGGTTCATAAGATCCATGAATGCCGCCGGTGCATTCGTAAGACCAAAAGGCATAACTACAAACTCAAAATGCCTGTAACGAGTTTGGAAAGCCGTTTTCTCGATATCTTCCTCACAGACCCGCATTTGGTGATAGCCGGACCGTAGGTCGATTTTAGAGAAATACGTTGCACCTTGGAGTTGGTCAAACAAATCGTCAATCCTAGGCAAAGGATAACGATTCTTGATCGTCACTTTGTTCAACTCCCGATAATCGATGCACATCCGCATGCTACCATCCTTCTTCTTCACGAATAAAACCGGAGCACCCCATGGCGAAGCACTCGGTCTAATGAAACCCTTTTCAAGCAACTCTTGGGTTTGGTTTAACAACTCTTGCATTTTCATTGGTGCTAAACGAAAAGGAGTTTTAGCAATTGGGGTAGCCCCTGGAACCAACTCAATGCGAAATTCAACTTGTCTTTCCGCCGGAACACCCGGTAACTTATCCGAAAAAACGTCTTCAAAATCATTCACCACCGGAATTTCACGAATGTATGGTGGCTCATCTCGAGTATTAACAACATGGTCAAGAAAAGCCATGCCACCACTAACAAGGAAACGCCGTGCCCGTGCAAAAGTGCATATCGGCACAAGTCTTCTTCGTTTATCACCGTGAATAATTAACTCTCCCCCACTTGGGGTCTTTACCCAAATAAACTTATCATGGCATGCAATATCGGCTCTATTATGATCAAGCCAATCCATACCAACAACGATATCAAAATCACCCAAAGTCATCGGAATGAGATCGATTTTAAAATTTTCGACTCCAAACACAACATTACAATTTTTACACACATCAACCACTAGCACCGTCTTGCCATCCGCTATTTCAACTTCTACCGAACGACTTAACTTAACTAGCGATTTATTTAACTTAGGCACAAATATTGGAGATACAAACGACAAATTAGCACCACTATCATAGAGTATCCTTTCCGGATTAGAATTAATCATGAAAGTACCTGAAACAACTTCGTTAGATTGCTTGGCTTCCTCATTGGTAATCAAGTAGTTGCGACCCCTAGCCGTACCCACCGCCTTCTCTAACTTCTTAACATGATCATTATTCAAATCGGGACATTCCGGCCTCTTGTGCCCTTCTTTACCAAAATTATAACAAGTGAGCTTGGGCGTAGATGACGCATTTGTACACTCACGAGCCATGTGTCCTTGTCATCCACAATTATAACATTTGGGTCCAAAGCCCTCGGACACACCCTTCTTCACACTACCCACACTTTCAGAGCCCTTCTTGCTATTCTTGTTTGAAAAGTTTGAATTGCTCGAACCCTCAAACTTTCTTTTGCCGAAAGTAAAGCCACTCTTTCTCAAAACGAGCGCCTTAAAACCCTTTGCCATGTTGAATAATTCATCAAAGCTTTTTATCACATTTACACTAATCTTTTCTTGATAGTTATCGTTCAAGATTCGGTAAAAATCTTCTTTCAACATTTTATCATTCCCGACATACTCCGGGAAAAATTGGGTTTTTGACAAGAAAACGGATTTGAGAGTGTTCAAATCCATCGACCCTTGCCTCAAGGAACGTAACTCATCCTTAAGCCCTGTAAGATCGGCCGAAGTTCGGTATTCGTCGAAAAACTCCTTCTTGAATTCATCCCAAGTGAATTCCATGCATTGTTCTTCGCCATAAAGTTGGATCTTCTTATCCCACCACAATTTAGGATCACCTCTTAACATGCTACAACCATATCTCGTCTTTTTATCGAGAGGGCATTCACATGTATGAAAAGCCCCCTCCATATCGGAGATCCAACGGGCACTCTTAAGTAGGTCCCGTTCACCATCGAAGGTGGGAGGTTGAAAGTCCTTGAAATTCTTATAGAAGAAGTCCCGTCTCCCTACATTATCCTCTTGAAGAACGGCCTTAACTTGCTCCTTTACCACATTGACTAGTTGCTCGTCAATCGTATCTAGGAACATCTTTGAGAAACTCCACTTTTTGACGTTTAAAGATGGCCTCAACTTTGGTCATGAACTCAACGTCCTCACTCGTACTTCCATCATTGGTGCCGTGTCCATTTCTCATCTTCATTCTATAAAACGGAAAAGATTTAAACAACGAAACGAAAAGACATAACACGTATACATATACATATACACCACACTATCCCATCTTGCTCAACAACCGTCGTACATTGCTTGTTTGACACGATTTGAACCCGTAACAATGATAGCTAATCATTGTTACGCGAGCACATCGCATTAACTTGCTAGTACAACGTCTATCTCGCTTGATGATCGCTAACACAACATAAAACAATTAGCGCAAGGTTAGTTCACATAAACCTAAACATTAATCAACTCCCGGTCCGACCCGTCTCCTACAAGTCCCGCATAAAGTGCATACACAATTAATTCTAAGTCTAGGCACCTATCTCAAGTCGCCTAAATTCCTTAGACCATGCTCTGATACCACTTGTAACAACCCAAACCAATAACCAACTGATTACGCGAAACAAAAAAAAATTATAACAATGGAGTGTGCCACGCGCACCACCATAGGGTGCGCGGCGCGCACAGGCCCCAATTCAGTTCTGTCCGATTTTGCAAATTTTCAAATAAAGATCTCCCACTTCCCGACATAATCTGACGAAATGCTTTTCACAACATGTTCTAATATGAAAAACTCATACGATTCAAACATAAAATGAGTTTAACAAAACGGGGCCCACATCGGCCGTTTTACGACTTTCGTACAAATCATGAGTTTCAACCACATTAGTTTAATTTCCAAACGACACTATGAGCATGGTGTTTGGGGTTAAACTACCCAAATCTCGGTCAAACTCCAAAAGCTATCACATCACAAAAGCGTCCCCTAAACAACAAGTAGGATCTCTAATCCAACCGAATGCCCTTATCCTTGTCAACGCCGGAGCCTATAAAAAAGATAAACAACGAGAGGGTAAGCAAAGCTTAGTGAATGCAATAATTATATATATACATATATAATATACCTACTTGCATACACTTACACACACCGTAATATTCGCTAGTAACAACAATTAGCATACAAACTTGGAGTATAAGCTAATAACCTCCAAATACCGTAACTAGCATAATCGTTAGCATATTCACTAAAATAATATATTATGCTATACAACAACACATACACAAGCTATATGGTTAACCATACATAAGTCATGGTGCTACCGGCTCCGTGGTTCACACCATACGTAATGCTATGACGCTACCGGCTCCGTGGTTCACATCACTACGCATTCGAGTCATACTCTTTTATAGTGCTACCAGCTCCGTGGTTCACACTTTGGTGCTACCGGCTCCGTGGTTCACACCTAATTATTATAGTGCTACCGGCTCCATGGTTCACAATTTGATGCTACCAGCTCCGTGGTTCACATCACAACATGTGCACCATGATGATACCGGCTCCGTGGTTCACATCATAGTACACTCACACTTACTATGGCGCTCTCGGCTCCGTGGGTCATACCATAGCATACAAATAAAATACACCATATACATACATGTATAATTACTCCACTCACCTTAACGATTTGGTGACGATTTATAACTCCGCAAGCTTCAAAGAAAAGTACCTAATATAATAAGTACTCCATTAACACACAAACTAGTTGGACTAAATGCCAACAATTTACACATGTGCATTCCATGACTTAATTGCATTAAATGCCCCATTTACCAAAACCGTCATTTAAGGTCAAGACCCATCATAAATCACTAAAATCTAGTGATTAAGGTCTAACAACACCGTCTTACACAAACTTATGACCTTTCACACCCATCTTGCCCAACTAGGTCAACAATTACTCATTTAATCACTTTAATGTCAACACACCCATTTTGGGTCTTCCACAAACCCTCCTAACACCCATTTACTAAACATTTAGGTGTGCTAGTAATTTTCTAACCAATTTATGTTCATACACCCCAATTAATACTATAAAACCCTAGGTTAGTTACTATTGAGTCTACATGACTCAATCTTATCCAAGAACACCCAAAATCGCCAAACATGGGTTTTATGTTCACCATTTACCCAAACCCTAACCCTTACACAAAATCAAAGTAAGGAATTTAAAGTTAGAACATACCACTACAACCAAAACGTAGCTAAGTAGGAGATGAACAACTTTATAACTCGAGCTAAGACTCAAAACTAGCTCTTTTTTCCTTTACTTGAGCTTTCTCACACAAGAATCTCACTCTCTCTCTCTAAAATTGAAGTAGATAGGATGAGGTTATTGGAAATGGAGTGAATGACACCCCAAGATCTGACCTATTGGCCTCCAACTCGTCCACAAGTGAAATTACCAAAAAGCCCATCAAAATATCTAATTAAAACAAGCAGAACCCGGCTACAGTGAGGAGTGCGCCACGTGCACCCCTATGTGTGCGCTGAGCGCACTCAGCCCAGATCACCCTCTGACCTCTGTTTTAATATACAAAGTCACCCACACTTCATGTACCATAATTTCACTGCTGTACAATTATTATTTGGGTCTTACAGAAACAAAAACCGAAAAAAGTTCCCCACATTGGGATTGGCTTTAGTTGATATACCGGTGTAAAACCTATATCGAGGTCCTAATTGTATGAATTTAGCCCGCCAACTAAAAAGATCGATTGAGAGTAGAGAAAACCTTTGATTCTTCTCGAAGGTATTCCTACTTTGAGAAGAGAATTGTTGGTTTGACCGAGAAGTTCCCTTCCTTTTTCTTTTTATAAAAATGGGTCTTTAGGGTTAGTTTTTAGTCTCTATACTCTCTGTAATCAATATTATTCAGGTTTCTTTCTGTTAATCAAGGTATTATCCCTTTTAATTCTTGTTTTTACTTTTATTATGTCTTTATTTACTGTTAATCATTTCTGTTCATCTCCAACTATGAACTAAACGTTCATAGTGGTTATTTGGACGAAAACTGTGAATTATCTGGGATTTAAGATGAAGCTGCCGACCAAGTCTTCTAAGCTGCTGGTTGGATCATTCCAAGCCGCCGGATGGGTTACTCAAAGCCATCAGCTTCGTGCTCGAATAAGTACAGTTTTTGGTTTTTCAAGAACTGTATAATTAAGTTTCTGTGATTGTTGTTTCATCTCTTTATATGATGTCATGTTCTAGATCTTTATTCGCATGCTTAATGATTAAGTAATTAGAGTTCGGATTAACTAGTAATTAATTCTAAGTAAGCTTTTACTCGATTCATCTAATCTTCTAGGTTAATCACACCGAACAAGGTATTTGGATTGCATGGAATTTAGCTAAAGATCATGTGTAGTAATGAACTAGATAAACATTAATTATGCTCATACAATAAACTCACTATTGTTAGGCTTATTCGAAGAACCCTCGATTATGTGAATTCAATTGTCAATTGCATGAAAACTTAGTCAAAGGATTGATTTTCTACTAGTAACTTGAATTGATCTGATTAGGTTTATCAGTTTATCTATTTGTCAGCCTGATTAAATGTTGCCTTAGTCCATACCACAAGATTAGGAATGCATTTATCATGTGATTATTTGAATACTATGAGTTAGGATATTAACTTTTAATATTTAATATATGATTTAAATCCTGCTTTGTGAACTTTATGTGATATCTAGCTTAATGTTTTAAGGATAATAATTGGTCTATGATTGTTATTTTGCTATTTATTAGTATGGGTAATGAAATTATCTAATAATAAAACCCTCATAATTTACAAGTCCAAGTAACCACTTTCTTTTAATATATTTTGTGATGCCCCGTACTAAATCATCATGTACGGACCATCAACAACAGGATCATTACAAGGTCAAACACTATATGCTATTTCAAAATACGTTTGCATTCATGATAAAAGGTGACTTCATAACTAACATCGAATGTTTCACATTAAAAGTTTGTTTTTATGAATAGAAGCAATTAATAATTGTACGTGACCCCAATGGTCGTTACAAATCATAGTTTTAAAAGTAATAATGTTTATGAATGCAAAATAAACGTTCATGCAGTGACATCTCTAAAGCAGCGGGTGTCTACAGCAAGACTAGTACAACAGCGGAAGCTAGCAACCTTAAGCACCTGAGAAAAACATGCTTAAAAACGTCAACACAAAGGTTGGTAAGCTATAGTTTAATAGTATTTAAGGTAGGCCATGAGATTTCAGTGCTACAAAGAGCATTTCAAAACAGTATGATAAAGTATATGTTTAACCGTGGGCACTTGGTAACTAACTTAACGTTTATAACCCCCTGAAAGTACACTTGGCAAGTGCGTATGTATACGAAGTATTAAACACCCGTTAAATGCTAGTGCTACTAGCCCGAGTGGGGATGTCAAACCCTATGGATCCATATCTAAGATTCGCGTTCACCGGTTCAAAAACCAATGACTAAACGTTACCGAGCTAAAGGGAATGTTTATGCCGTTGTATAACCCACACATATATAAAGTTTAAGTACTCGTACCTAGTATGTAAAACGTAAAATGTGCATGTATTCTCAGTTCCCAAAATAGTTAAAGTAAAACGGGAATGCTATAACTCACAGTGGTAAAGTAGTGGTAAAGTCGAGTCGGGAAATAAGCAAGTACGTAGGTCCGGAAAGTCCTCAACCTAAGTCAAATAGTACTAAGTCATTAAATCATCCCAATAGTTTTAAATGTATGTAAATAAGGTCTTAAGGGTCATCATCAAACAAAAGGTGTAAAGTAAGTTTCGTTCTAGAAAAGAGTTTAAAACAAGGGCTGAATTCGATCAGCCACCACGGCCTCTATACCTACTGAAATAAGGTGAGACCAGTGGCTATGGCTCCGTATATGAGTCCTTTAGTTGTGGTAAAAATTCCAGAAGTAAACTTGTCTTCGTTTGACCGTGGCGACGGTCTAAGTACGAGTAGGTCAGAATTTTCAGCACAACGTTAAAAGACATAGTGACACTCGGAGGGCCATAAATCCTAAACCGTAACTCGGATTAAGACGAGTCCTAAATGAAAAGTTATCTAATCGAACAGAGATAACTGAATATCAACATTACAGTAGCCCAGGTCATACTGATCAGACCCAGAAACAGTAAAACAGTAGGTTCCGGTGGCTTCTTGGTGCTCGATGCTTATCACGGTTCTCATCCTTGATGCATATAGCTTCAACTGTACAACCCGTTGATTTGTTTGCATCATCTTAACCAAGGTTTGACCATCATAACACTTGTGTAAGTTTAAGACATGTAGCACAACTCATTTAAGTGTTGCAAGTAGCTTGATGAACCAAAGTTACATCAAAGTCTTAGATCCGACACATACAAGAACTATAAAAGTAATATTGAACTACAAACTAGAAAATAAACTAACTAATCAAGATCTTAAATCATAGAACATAGTTCTTAGTTTGATCTTGAAGATCCAAGACTCAAAAGTCTAGATCTGAAGTTATTAAGTTAAATCCTAAGTAATAACACTTGAATCTTTACTTTAATGAAACCATAAGCTATAAAACTTAGATTATCATCTTGTAAAGTGTATGTAAGCTCATAAGCTCTTGATTATGACAAAACTAGAAGACCATAAGCTTTATAAACTTAGATCTTACATAAGTATATGAAGTTATAACTAAAAAGTTACACTTCCATGTTCTTGAACTTTCAAGTTAACTTTTGTTCAAGAAAAATGAGATCAAA